>NC_062967.1:15317552-15398818 GCF_023119035.1 Salvia hispanica | reverse complement strand
TAAAATGGAAGTAGGATTTTAAAGTGATAGCACTTATTCCTTCTATATTTTGTTTTCTTATTCTTTTAATAATTAGTGTAATCGAATATAAGCATGACTGTATTAAATTTGAGTAGTTCGATATCATTGATTCTGTCTCCCCTACTTAACAAGCCTATCTATGATTGTTGTAGAATTTGATATGGATGATCATTTGAATTATTTGACTCCGATTAATATACCTCCTTTAATAATAATAATAAGCGTGGCATTTTAATAACACTGATAATCGACTAATAATTTGTCTGTTCCCAACATGTAACCCTTTCAAATTTGAATACAATGGATTCACTTCTACACAATGTGCATACGAACCATTTGTTAAATTCTTCAAATCCTTGTCCCACATCGGCTTGGTGATGATCCTAGCTTCTCTATATAAGTTTGGATAATCTTCTCTCTTATGAGGCCTTTTAAGGAGTGAGTGGCCCATTTCTAATATGGTATCAGAGCATGGCCCAACTCGATCATGGTTTATCTCTTTATCTCTTCTCTTGCCTACCCACGTAATATGGAAGTCCGATGTGTCATTCCGGCCCACACGTGAGGGGGCATGTTAAATTCTCTAAATCCTTGTCCCACATCGGCTTGGTGATGATCCTAGCTTCTCTATATAAGTGTGGATAACCCTCTCGATGATGGTTTATCTCTTTATCTCTTCTCTTGCCTACCCACGTGATGTGGAAGTCCGATGTGTCATTCCGGCCCGCACGTGACGGGGCGTGTTAAATTCTCTAAATCCTTGTCCCACATCGGCTTGTTGATGATCCTAACTTCTTTATATAAGTGTGGATAACCCTCTCCCTTATCAGACTTTTTAAGGGATGAGTGGCTCATATCTAATACCATTATTTTATTTTAGCTAAGAGTAATGAATGTAAATGAACTATTGTTTTTACTTTGGCCAAAATAATGAATGAGATATTCAAACTTTCAATTAATACATTATTTGAATGATAATTACAATTCATAATTTTAATTGCCATCAATCATACAAGCCTATAATTTTGAAGGGCATTTATGTATATATAGATTAGTTAAAACATCTCTATATTAATAAATTAGTACTTTGTTATTTATAGATTATTTCTCTAAATTAATAAAATTCTATGGTCACAAGTCGCAACAATTACTTTATAAGGGTTTTACCATATTCTGAACCGAGCAACGAGTAAATTACCAACTTATCATTATGATTTTCGGCATTGCTAAGAAACAATTAATTTAAGTGGTATGTTGTAAGTTTTAATATTTAATAAAGATTTAAATAAATTTATATACATAAACTATCTTAACACTAGATTTTATCCAAATTTAACTATATTTATAGTGGTATGCAGACAACTCCCCTACATGTCACGTTCCTAATTCAATTGTATGAGGTTTTTGGTTAACAATCAAGTTGTCTCCTACACTGGTTAACAATCAAGTTGTCTCCTACATGTCACGTTCTTAATTTATATTTCAACACTTACAAATTTTGAACATAGTGCTATACTATGCTTAGACCAACTTCGACAACTATATTTTGATTGCTGCTTTCAAAATTGTCATGCACGACAACGTACTAACTTTTTTCAACACTACAACTACAATAAGGCACGTTTGCATAATACTCCCTCCGTCCCTTTGTAGTAGATGCATTTCTTTTCGGCACGGATTTAAGAAAAAATGTTTTAAATGAGTTAAGTAAAAGGAGAATAAAGTAGAAAGGAAAAAGATAGAGAGATGAAGAGAAAGTAAAGTATTTTTTGCCATAAAAGGAAATGACTCAGCTGTGGGACAACTCAAAAAAGAATACGACTCAGCTACAGAGGGACGAAGGGTTTATATGTTTTCCAACTAAGGTCATTCGAACATTTGCAATGAATTATTAAACATGAACAAGAGGTTTAAGGCGCACATACGTGGTTGAAAATATTTGAGAAACCATTATATTACAAGTCTTTGCCTTGGTTACATGTGTAGATCTTGTATCTTGCCTTATATTGAGTTTCACTACACATTTATCTATCTTTAAGCATTTTGTTCTTCACTTTCTAACACACGTCTTCAAGTTAAGTGATTAGTCCAAGAACTTTGGCAAGAAATATACCAGTCAAGATATATGCAAGTTGATCATCTCATCTATAATGTATGATAATTCTACAATCCCTACTTCCACAATTTCCTTAATAAAATGTCTCTCTCTCTCTCAATACGTTTAATTGGTTCGATTATGTTGAATCAGTTTCTCCAAACATTTCATTTTTTGTCCCGTATATTTATTAACAAAAGCTGAACTAGATTATTCCAATTAGAAGCTTGACACAAACTAAAGTAATATTTTCTTTTGCTTATATATCTGCATTTCCAGGCGACTTAATTTGTCTTCAGATACTAATTTGATGCAGAATCTAAATTCAGCAACAACAATCAAACCTGAACAGATTACAAGTAAAGTTTAAGTTATCTTATCAAGTTACCAATTAAATAGGAGTAACTGAAATTGGGGAGGCTTTTATTTTTTCAACAGAGAAGAAGATGCCAATAAACGATCTTGCAACGAACTCTGAGAGACAAAACTAGATACAAGTTGTTTAGTTCTACTTTCTGGGTTAAACTAGTTGACATCACATGCACATATAAACAACAATTCTGAACATGGTCATGGTGGGTATTGCCATAAGGAATAACACCATTTTGATCTGAAAGACTGCATATAAAACAGTCTCCACCTCAAGAACAATGTCGAGTAAAGTGTATGAAGTAAACCTAAAAAGTAAATATACGGATGTCAAATCGTATACAAGTGAGTACAGGCATACTTTGGGAATTCCATTTGAAACTGAAAAAAAGAAAGATTGTAGAAATATTCTATTGGGATTCTATTGGCCATTGCTTAACTGAACGGACATTTTATATCAGCTAAGCTTTAACCAAATTCAGGGTTCAAAGTCTCATGCTATTTTCTACGAATAAAATTATGAATTGCATTCAGCTTAACACAAAACTCTCTCTCTCTCTCTCTCTCTCTCTCTCTCTCTCTCCCTCCAATTTATCCACCAAATAGCAATTTTAGTCTTCAAATAGCAAGCTCTCAGCTTTCAACTTGACATGCTGCTAAAATTCAAGTCTATTCCCTCTGTGTACATTGTTGGAAGAACTAGTCATATTCACAAAAATAAGAATGTATAGCCTAGTAGTTTTTTTCCCTTTAAAGATTAGCAATTTAGGGTCATATAAGATTGATGAATGGACTGAGCCATGATTTCATGCTACTTGATATATTTTGAAGTAGAAGGTCTGTGAATAAAAATGGTTAAAGTCGTGTGTCTGCACGCACATGCACAAGCAGAGACACGATCTAGCAGTAAATTAGATGACTTGTTGAATCACATAACCATTTTAGTGTGATGCATACTAAATTTTCCTTTCTCTCAAGAAAAAAAAAACTTTCATTATAAAATCGAAAAGAAGAAATTACAAATGGATGAAAAAATCATCGTCTGTTAAAAACATGTTCCAATGCTAAAAAAAGTTAATAAAACTTCAAGGAAGTTACAACAGAAATGAATTCGCGGATGGGATTTCTAGAATTCCAAAAGCATCATATTCTTATGGTAAACCCCTAAGATTAACTTAATGGACCATCAAGGAATCAATCATAATATTTGGATAGGAACATAGGAACATCTCAATTGGAATAAACAATGTTGGATTATTCCAACAGTTCTTGACTTTTGAATTTCTGTTGGAATATCAGTTAGAATTTTGAGATTCCAAATTTCCAATAGTTAGTTATGATATAGTACCTCTTTTCATTCACTCAATTATTTTCGATTGGAGTATGTCATGGCAGTATTGGCATTTGGCAGCTTGTAACCTATCCTAAATTTTATTAGAATCCAATTTACATCAAACTCACATACAAGATTTTTAGCTTAGGCTAGGAATGTAGCATCACCTGCGAAATCAATTCATCACCTTCCCTGCACAATTCTGTAGTTAAGGATAACGTCTTCAGATTTCTTCCATATGTAAGCCCGAACAGTGGCCAAGCTCATGTCTGGAGGTAAAACCTAGAGCATCACTAGAGAAGTTAACATGGGAGAAAATGAAAACCTCATGCTTCATCCATATGGAAATGTACCATGAAATACACTCCAATAATATTTCATATAATAAGAGAGAGAGATCTGTCAATAAAAAAAGAACTGGAAAAATAGCATTTGAATGTGAACAGAAAACTGCAAGTAGAGGTGCTAATCTGTGGGTCATAAAGACATCAGCGGAAATGATCAAAAGACCATCTTTCAACTATCAGGCCTTTGGAATATCGAAATCATAATATTGCAAGTTCAGGGGCAGTGATGCAAAAACAGCCTTTCAAGATTAAAATTTTCAATAGAGCCTTTCCAAACATAATGCACCGTAAGCTTTTCTTCCGCGAAATTTTTTAAATTTTTTTAGGTATTGAATAAAGAAGGTAGCTTTTCAGATGTGAGTCAGTTACTCAATCGCATAAAAGGTGAACTACTTGCCTGGTTATTGCAAAGAATCTCAATAGAAGGCCTAAGTTTTTGCCAAGGTTTCAGCCCAGATCGTAGTGAACCATCTCCTACAACTGGATGTGGAATCTGGCCTCCAGGTGCATTCGGAACAAAAGTTCCATCAGCATTCAGATTATCCATTGGCTTGTCAAGAAGCATCTTTTCTACCACATAGTTGACAACCTATACAAACAAAAGGCAAGGAAACAGGAAACTCTAAGATGAGCCAGTATAACTATTTGGGATCGAGAAGAAGAAAAATAAACAATGGGGTTGACTAAACTTATTTCCATGCCACTGCTACTGCACTAAGATTCCTTCACCTAGAACCTGTTATTCTGTTAAAGCTCAAAAAAATTTCCTTGGGGCAATTGAATACTTAATGGAGATTCTTATGAGGTTTGTCTAAAAACCAAGAAAGGCAGAACATTCAAACGTCACATAGTGGGTGGTCTTTAACTGGTGGTCTTTAACTGCCAGATTATATTACCAGCATAATTTTAATATTATTGGAAGACTTGTATACATAATGCATCAATGTCCAAGTAGTTGTGGACAATAATATCGAAACTATTGGAAGACAATAATTGTTAGATTCATAGAAATCACCAACTAGGAAACTAGCATAAAATTCACATTTTTCTATTGCAAGCATAGTCACTAAGACACTAACTGAGATAGATCTGCATGGTCAAAATTAGGAAGTCTATTTATGTTTCATCTATTTATGGACAATAATATTGACATTATTGGAAGACAATAATTGCTAGGTTCATGGCAATGGCCAACTAGCATAAAATTTTCATTTTTTTTTGCAAAACAAGTCTGCACGGTCAAAATCTAGATGTCTATTTTAATTTCATTTAAAAAATCAAAAGTACTCAAGAGACTACCCTTAAGGTATCAAGTAGAAATTTTTACCTTGTGTATTCTCAAAATGCGAGGAGCACTTAGTTTCCCTTGTGTGAGGACTTGAACATTGGAACCTTCACATGGATGCAGATAGAAGCTACATCTGCAACAGCAAACAAAAATACATGGCATTCATACAACAAGAGAGCAAAGACAAGCCAACTATATTTGCAAATCACTTGCTCAAAATCGTATAAAGACATTTCAAATAAGGACAAATCAAGTTCAATGTAGCTCTATCTCATTTTAGTGTTGAGTAAAGACAAAACCACATTCATCAAGCAAACACAAAAGTTTGGCAAGCAAGCAGGGCTCACAAGTCATCTGCTCAAGTGCATGAATGAGTTCTCGAGAACTGACGATATTACCAAGGCTAGCATCTTTGAACAATTTATTAGGTTCTAAGATAGTAAGTTCACACCAATCAGGATAAGTTTTCATGACCAATGGCATGCAGCTTCAGACCCATTTTTAACAGACTTCTGACCTTGCATAAAACCACATTATATAAAATAGGTTCCTAGCAGCAGCCTCAGAAATGCACAACAACCAATTTAAACAGACAAGAGGATTGACATTACTTGGTATTTTCCCTTGGAGGAAGGCGATTATTTAGCACACAATCAAGAACCCACCAAGGCAAGTCTTTCTCATCTTCAGTTCCATCTAAGTCAGTAATTTTTTTTCTCCAGGGCCCCCCATGAGAGCCTTCAGTAACAATGGAAGGAGGGGAAGCTGCTAAAAATTCGAAGGGTGGATATACAGCAGAGTCATTCTCTGAATTCCCATCTCCTTCTATTCGGGTTAGAGTTAAAGTTTTTGTAGACATTTCCTTTCCTGTGGGAATTTCTCCGTTAGCTGACGCTTGAGATCCAAATCTCTGCCTTCTTTTACTCAACCAATGTGCCAAAAGCCCTTTGAGGGTTTCTCTAGCCAAATTGACCTACATATTATTAACAAAGGACGATTCAACTTAGTTTCCAACAGTAACAACTTGGAAGAATAAAAGATATAGAAAGTTTGTGCATGTTTATCGATTATCATCGCAATGAAAAGAAAAGTACCATAAGGATCTTATTATCAAAAAAGGGTGATCCAAGGAAAAAAATAAGCCTGAGAAAAGTTTAATGGTTCATAGAATGCTATTGAATCAGAGAAAATATGCCGAGAGAAAAAACGTTTTGTATTTTGAAGTCAGTCATAGCTAAAACACTAAAGGTAAGCAGAAAAAATCAGTAGAGATCTTTATGGTTCGGAGGGAGTAGGGATCAAGAGATAACATATATACATAGATATGTTTGTGAGTGTGAGAAAATACCTTGTCATCCTCCGGTTTCCCAGCAATCCCTAGATCTGCAGAGTACATCTCAGCAGAAAAACATTGCGGTGTGTCTAAGTGCACAGACAGACTCCCAAGCCTTGTATCTACTGTGAACCATGTTGGAACATTCACCTGAATAGGGCTGGCTAATAAGTCAAAATGCACAAGAAAACATGGGAAATCCTAACAAGAAGTACATACCATCTCAAACAATTCCTCTTTCTTCTTTTCAAATGAAACCTGAAAAACCAAAACAAACAAACTCAGATAACATGGAACTGGAAAATACCAGAGTACTAACAAACTCCCACCAGACCTCCCACTGAAACTGCTAATGTAAGAAAGTCATAAGGTAGTACATGCACATCACTGACCTCTCCGTAATTTTCTGTGACCAAACCTCTTGTGATTTCCCACAACTTTACTGTACCACCAGTGTCCTTGAAAACGTAAGATTGAACAATCAATTAACTGAATCAACAAGATGAGCAATAGCTGTAGGGAAACTGCAACAGCAAGTTGAGGGTAAAAAAGGAATCAGCATCAAGTTACCTTTGTCAAGACATGTCTTTTATTATTTAAAATCTCATGTTGCACTATAGCCGAAGTTCCACAAATGGTGAGAGACGGTTCCCTATAAACAGGAACCTACAGAAACTTAAATAGTCAATTGCTTACTTTGCAATATTAGTACTGAATTTGCACAAGAACCTACAAAAAATAAAAGTAATACTAAAACCTTGATTACATACAGATCATGAATGACATTAGGAAATCTTTTTTGTTTGTTGGTACATAGACAACATATACAACTCAGTGACTCACTATGATTACTAATTTGTCAACTCAGTGACTCGCTATGATTACTAATTTGTCAACTCAGTGACTCACTATGATTACTAATTGTCTTTTATTCTAAATTTTGATTATTAACAGTTCAATATGGAGCTACTATTACCATAAATAAACTGTGTCAGAATAACTGAAAAGCAAAAGGAATGTTAAGTAACATTTCAACCCTCACTTTTGTTTTTCCCAACATGAAGTGAAAAACATTTAAAACCATTATTTCCCTCCAAAATATTTTGCTCTCTGTCCCCATAAGTTTAATAGAGTTCTCCAAACATTTTGCATAAATCATTTCCCAGAATTCTTCCCCTCCCCTAAAACATCCACAAAAAAGCCGAAGTATTTTACTAAGTAACCCATCATTATCTAACTATACAGAAAACGTTCCGGTTGCAATTTCCCTCTGCAAATTTGTGAAACCAAAATCTGAAGGAAAATTGTTGCATTTAAACAGAAATATGCGTCCAATTAATTCTTATGTTGACACTGAAAGCTGAGAACTGTCACTAAGAGAAGAACATAAATATAAGACTCACAGGTGTAGAACCTTCCAGTGAAACCCTTGCCCTTGAAAATGACAAGTTGCCAGCTAAAAATGAGCCACCTCTTTGGAATACTTTAAGGGGATTATGCGCTTCTGCAGGCCATCTATGTACAGATGAATCCGTTGTGGAAACCCATATACCATCACCGTGCAGTTCCAATTGCAATATAGGATGTTCTTTTGAACATACTAATATGCTTTCTCTTGTTGCCAAATCAGTTAAATACAACTACAGAAAGAGGTAAAGTTATAAACAAAAGCAGCACAATATGGGGTGGTCGTATAATAATAATACTAAAGTTAGCCACACTCACAGAAAGGTCCCTCCCACCACTATAAACATGACTGAATGATGGAGTAGCTGCTAATGCCCAGACAGAGTCTGTGTGCACAGCATAGGAATGAATGCATCGCTGTTGAGCAAGATCCCACAACCTGTGAAATTTTCAGCCAAAATATTATAGAAATAAAAGAATGAACATTAAGAAACGCATGGTCATACCATGGTTTATAATGACACTAGTTTCATGAATGATGCTTCCAGTAGTAGGTAAATGCAAAGATGCCACGTACCTGATCATAGAATCAGAGGAGCCGGATAAGCAATACCTGCAAATCAACAGAGGTGATATGCATTATATATTTCAACATTTGACATGTAATCGAAGGTCACAGTAAATGCAGGTTACTAGAAGTTCAATAATTCGAACCAAGTTGGCGCACCTTGTGTTGTTTTTTATTGCGACAAACAACAAATAATCAATGGGAGCAATCTCTGCTAAACAAATATTTTGGCTTTACTAGTGTCTGGAATTCATGCAACAGTACTTTTCATGACAACAAAAGACCAACGTTCTAGTTATGGAAGAGTGCCAAAAGAAAAATAGAACTTCAACTTAACTAGGTCCTAAAACAACACTTTGGATTTTGAAAAGAAGACTAGCATCATACGAGCAAGTTTCATGTTTTCTTACAACACTAAGTAGAACTATCATCCCACTATGACTGAAATATATATTCCAAGAGTAAATACTCGCCCCTACTACTTTTACTAACACAAGTACACAACTTGATTACCAGCTTTGAGCTAAACATGAATTTCAAGGGCACGTCTGCTACAACTTAAGTGAGTACCCACACCAATTTAAGAGTAATTACCAAAATTGGCGCATTTAATGTTTGTCGGTATAAATATTTGCCACAAGGCTGATATCACAGAACCCTGAAAGTACGCTCAATGGAGGCCCCCTCAACTAACCTGCCTGTAGAATCCAATAAAAGCGCCCTTATGTTATCTGTATGTCCTCTTAGCTTCATGGTTTTAGAACCTGTCCTCGGGTCCCAAACACGCACAACCTAAGAATTTCATCACACAATATGGATCAATTAGAAAACTGTTGGTGAAATAGTAGATTAGAATGTCATCTGGAATCAACACTCCGGGGAATTGAAAAGAAGCATCATTTGATTGATCTTTCCCATGAGACGAATTAAAAACTATATATTGATCAAAATACCAGACAAACAACCAGAGCTCACCTTCTCAGTTCCACCAGATACAAGAAGTGTTCCCCGGTCATTTGTTGCCAATGCATAAACTGACTCTTTATGGCCTTTTGCAGCAATGGGAACATAGCCTTGAGATTGAGTGGCGTGCACAGAAATGTTATTACTTGAGTTGATAGGACGAAGACTAGTACTCGGCAAAGATCCCAAACCATTAGTACTAGTTGAACAATCATCTGCATTTGCATCATTTGATTTGGAAACGGGATTTAGTGAAGCTTCCAGATCCCATATAAAAACCTCGCCACCAAGGCCTCCAGAGGCAAAGACATTGCTCTAAGCATAATAGAGAAGAATCATAAACTTATGCCTGGCACAATATCATATTCTTAGAATCTTAATGAATTTGGCAGAAAGACTACATTTTTTTCTGCTGCTGCCAAGCAAGTGACATAGTCAGAGTGTTGGTGAAATGTCCTCGCGCATATTCCATCAGACAAGCAATTCCATACCTAATATTAGCACCACATAAAAAAATAAATTGATAAATTCATCATTATTAAGAAAGAGAACATCATCATGAAATAAATGCAAACTACATTCACCTTAACAGTACTATCAGAGGAGCAAGAGACCAACGTGTTACCACCTGTCAGAACTGCATCATTGACCTGCCACACCAACAAAAAACTCCAAAATAAACTTCTAAGAAGGTCATATAATGCATTAAGTCATGGACTCAAAATATCAAGCAACAGAAAAATGATAGTCTATAAATCTATATTTTGCTCGACGAAACCAGTTAAATATGAGCTAATTAAAGACCACATAAGGAAGTGACTAGTCAGATTGGGAGAAGATATCATAGACCTCCAATCCTATATTAGCTTCTCTGCATAACCATTACAAAATATGAAAATGGTAAACAATAGACTTAACCAAAAATGAAAGAAACTTGTACCCAATCAACGTGAGACTCAAATGTAGCAGAGAAAGTAGCAGAATCTTCTGATAATGCCCATCTCTTCAATGTTCCATCACGACTACCAGTGAAGAGATACTCATTACCTTCTTGTTCTGTAGATTTTGATAAAGCCAAGCAGTTTATGCCTGCACAGTGCTGCAAATAAAAAATGTGATAGATGTTACTTATATAGTCAACATCACTGAAGCAAACCAAACATATTATATAGAAGTGGTAATTTTAGTAATTATTAATTTATTAACAGTATTCCCTGTTATATATTCCTTTTTGGCAGAAAAAACAGATTAAGATAGGTTTGATCAATTACATTCCCCGTCAACATTTCTAAGCCTTGTAACAAGATGATATCACAAGGAGTACACTTTGATAAAGGGCCAAAAGACACATAGAGGAAACCGAGTCTGGCTATATTCACAGTTACGAGAAAAGCCCATAAAACAGAAGCTCGATGCACCAGCTATACTTCTCTTATCAACGACAATGAAAGGGACAGAATTTTATCTGAACTAAAGTGAGCATTACCTTTGTATCATCTGCATCATTTAATACATATGTTAACCTCTTTTCCTTGCGAGTACGAACTGAATTGGATGTGTTTCCTGAGCTGCCAACGCGATGCATCACTGGAACTTCTGAAGACATCATAAATAATGATGCTACTTTTGCTTGATAATTTGATTGACAATTGAAATTCTACTACCATATTAGACTAATTACAAGATAGGCTAGTGGCATTTTAAAACATGAACTAGACACTAACAAGTAATTGCTTGCTTTTCATAGCTAATTACACTTTGAAATGATCAATACATAATATATTCATTGAAAAAGTACTGCAACAATAGAAAGTACAAGCGTTTCCCTCGTAAACCAGCTTGCAGATTATAGAAACTAACATTATTACATTATTACTTTATATTGACAAACTATTAATATATTCATATATGATATATAATCTCCAATAGGTGTTAAATATTACCCCCTTTATCCAACTTGACCTGGCTTGTATTCCTTTTCGGATTGTCCCACTTGACTTGGCCAGTTTCATTTTCGGGCAATCACTTGCACAACATTCAATAAGTGGGCCTCACACTTTTAAACTACCACATTACTCTCCTAAATAATTGTGCCAGAAGAAATGAGCCGAGTCGGACGGTACGGAAGGAGTATACTATAAACTTAAACTCCACATATTTATTAATGTCTATATTAACTATTATATTAAAATATTATGTAATTCATGCTATTATATTTAACGAATATAATGATTATTGAATTTTGACTACTGTCATTATCACTTTTTCACAATAAAAAAGAAAAGAACATATGTGACAATCTACTGAATATTAGCCAACTTTATTGCAGTCAGTTGAAAGGGGGGAAAAAAGATGTTGAGCAACCACCAGCCCATGGTGCTCAGGATAAGCGCTAGAAGAGTATTACGTTTCTTGTTGTGGTTTACTGGAACTTCTGAACTTCTATTTTTATCTTTTGGACTTATTTCACCAGAGATAGATATCATTCAGATACAGAAAATGAAGAATAACTAGGAAAAGGGAAAATTAAAGAAGATGCTAACTTTCTTATAGCCAGTTGCTTGGATAATATATGGTCAGAAGACTCAAAAATAAGTAACTGGAACTGGGGGGTTTCTCAACATAAATGATCAGGAATTGGTCATATTATTATTTAATTTCATCTTCATTTTTTGAAACATGTGAGCCATTAGCATCTATGCTCAACATAAAACCTGCAGAGCCTTAACAACCCAATTATTTAATTTCATTACTTTCTCTGTATCATATCATTTAACCATAAAAAGGGGAAATGAATATAATTAATGTGAGTCATCTGACTGCTTGGTTCAATATTAATCAGCTTTATCCATGTCACTAATGGTATGGAGCAACCAGCAATCTGTGCTGCTCAAATTTAGCACTTCAAAAAATTCTAGCATCAATATTCTTTCAGTTGTGTGCTTTTGTTGCTGACGTCAGTAACATGTGGATCCTAGGAGAGAGTTACAACTTCTCAAACATCTGATGCCAATTGCCAACTGTTAACTGTATTTCAGTAATTTTAAATTGGTTGACAGCCATTCTTTCCTTGTGATATTAATTTTTTCCATATGTCCTAATTAGTTGTGTTTAGTGATCTAAAAATAGCATGCTCCAGCTGTGAGGGGATTGATAAAGAGTACTTAGATATTTGTGTAAGGTCAGGGTACCACTATGATAAAGAATGCAGTCGTCCTTCATAATGAATCGAATGAAAAAAGTTGATACAGGTAAAAGCAAATAACCCAAGTACTTAAACTACCAAAGAAAAACTGTAAGGTATTATTCTAAAATCAAACACTCAAAGCATCCCCACAATGTATTCAACTTCAAGGAAATAACATTAAATCACTCAGCCCTTGACAGGCTATTTCTGAGTCTGATTGATCCAGCTGAGTTTTATGGAATATAGTTAAGTTTTTAAGAACCCTCTAAATACCATGGATACTCCATTCACAAATTTCTTTTGATTTTCTGATTGAGAACGAAAACAAAATAAAACCTTTAATTTACTCTGAAAAGGAACTCTAATAATAAGCATCATAGCAGTAACAATAAAAACAACAAGAATAACAAAAATAATAATGCCCATAGAGAAATAAACAAAAGGATAGGCATTCGCATTTTTGTAGGTTAAATATTTTAATTTTAATGTTTCTATTAAGGCTAGAAAGTTCTTCAATTTCCCTTGTTTTGGCTACAAAGTTCGCTACAATCAGGCAACCAAAAAAAAAATGAAGGTGCAACTAATTAGACTTACAATGGAAAGAACAAAGAAGGGAACTAATCCTAAATGAGGTAATAATCAATAATATTTAATGAATGACTATCACCACGCAATACATTATTGTAATGGTCTCTAAACCTTTAAGTAAATGTAACTTCCAGGATTAAAAACGACATATCATATACATAAAACGGTAAATTAAATTGCCTTACCTGTGAATGAAGATTGAGTGAGCCAAGTGAAAGAGAGCCAGAGTGCTGAAAATTAAGAAGAAGGGAAAAAAAACGCACTAAGACCATTGAAGACACTGATCATTTAAAGTCAGAGGAAACTCCAATCTAGAAGCCAATTTGCAACGATTTAGAGTGAACAATCATTACAGAGAAGCACATAGCATTCGCAGAGACTAAACAAAGGGCAGGAAACACAAATAAGAGAGAATGAAAAAAAGACCTAAAGAAAAACTGTCCGACAAAACGATCGCAATTGAACAGACTGAGGAAAAACTCGAAATAGCACAAAAATTGAACTGATAAAGAAAGAATTGCCTGTTCTGTTGGTTTGGGCGGCGGAATTTCCAAGTAGAGAACGAGTCAGCGCAGGCAGATTCGTAAGCCGCGAGGTAGAAGATGGCAGAGAAACAGGTGAAATAAAAGGAAGCACGGATACTTCGAGCTCGGTAAAAAGGAGCGAGCTTCGGCGGTTGGAAGGGGCTGCGGCGGTGGAGGACGACGGGGTACAAGGGGGACGGAGAGTGGATGGGGACGAAATTCTGAAGATGAAAGCCAAAAAAAATCCCCAATTTCGTTTCCAACAATTTTTAATAAATTCTTCAAAACAAATAAAATTAATTTAATTAATACTTTACATATAAAACTAATTTATGATTTCCATATAAGTCAACATGTGAAACGTGCTTCCAAGTGGGGAAAATTGTTATAGCGTTTTAATTTATTTGCTTAATCCTTAGATAGGTATGGAGTATATATGTTTTGTTTTATTTTAGTTTTAGTTTTAGTTTTATGAGTTGATTATATATCATGTACTCCTATAAAGTAATTTGGAAGCTTAAAAGGAAATTATATATTGGAAAACGTTACTTGGTTTTTTGTCTTCCAGTATCATAATTTGACCGTTTGACGACTTATACAAATTAAAAGGATAAGACTAATAAAATTGTTACACTTTGCCATGTTTGTTTACAAGTACTACGATCTTCACATATTATCAATATCTTGATAATATTTGATTAGAATTAAGAATGTAGACATAGGCTCTGTTCGGTTGAGCTGACAGTCCCTGACTGCATTCCTTCTTCTTCTTTAATCTCACGTTCGGTTGGTGAGATTGTTCTTTTTCTAGGCCCGTCTCTCAACCGCGGCCCGCATCTAGGCCCGTCTTCCCAATAGATTTTTGGATCTTATCTCGCGACTACCCATCTGGGGCTGACCCCTCCGATTATTTAATCTCACCGTCTCTGCGCTTCATTTTGTTCTACATTCTCTCTCTATATGTGCATACTTATCATATTTGCATCTGTACGTAAATATTGAGGTGGGAATTGAATATTGACTATTGAGTTACATTGGAATTTGGATATTGTAATTACATATTATGAGTTATTACAATTTTTTATTAAATAGGGGAACAAAAATTGTAAAGCTGCTATTGGAAAGTAGGTCTTTGATGATGAACTGGTATTATTGCTCCTAATTAAATTGCTTCACAATAATCAAATAAAATAATAATTATTTTTATTTAATTAATTTATTAGTTAATCATTTAAATAATTTGATTTAATATTTATTTATAGTGAATTTTTTTTTTTAATATTAATCTTATTAACAAATAGGAGTATTGTACTAAAATTATCTTGACAACCAAACAACCACATAACATCCTATACTATTATAGTCTTGGATAAAGCCCATCTCCACTTATCCCATATTGTATCTCAGTATTATTTAATCTAATGAACCGAACGCCACCATAGAATATATATTGTTCTCACGGTTCTGGCGTTAAACGCCTCCCCTAGCGCTTCAACTTTCGACGCAATTATATTGGCATGTTAAGGATTAATTGATTCATATCAACAAGCCACCTCATTTCTCTATATTTTCACTCCAAGAAAAATTCTATTCCTATTTTAGTTGTTTTCTCTTCTCTGTACATGGTGCAGAAAAGAAATTATACCTTCATTCGTGGATTGAAACTCCAGTCTCATTTGATTCATAACTCATACTCCATGTTCTTTCTTGTTTCTTTGCAATTCAGCAATGTCATATTGTTCAAAACTCTAACGTCGCTTCAGTTCCCTCTTTGTGAGTTCTGACCAAGTGGTATTTCGTGATTCTGTCCAGATCATCTTCTTCCTATCTAGAATAAGTGGTCCCGCTTTTGATTTTTCCTATGAATCGATTTATATACCATCCCATTGGACTATACATGTTTTAGCTTTAGAGGTTGTCGTTTGGTGTTTAAGTCTATGATTTAAATTTCCAAATGGTTAAGACTGAAATTGGTATGTTCCTTCCATATGCCATGTGTTTTGGCCTGATAAACACCACATGGTTAATTATAGTTGAGGGTTTTGGTTTTGTTTGTGATGCGATCGATCATGTTTTTTTTGCACTTGATATGTTGATTGGTTATTACCTAGTTTATGAACTTTTTCTAAGGATTATTGTTATTTTTAAAGTCACTTGACTCACTTCTATATGAAGATTATGATGTTTTTTACATTGGTAAACATCATGCTTATAGAATTAGTTAGGTTTTGGGTTTATAAATCCATATAGAGGTTTTGGCTTTGCTTACTAGTAATACCCAATTCTGATTCATTTTTGTGGTTTAAGTGCAATAACATTGTTTATATGGTATGTGGCAATTATTTACACACAACCACCCAAAACTAGCTATAAAAACCGTGTTTAAAGGTTAAATAATGACTACTACAAAAACTCACTACCTTGTTGCATGTATTGTAAACACACTACTAAATGCATTCCCATATATTAACACTCCAAAACTCTCTTAGTAGTCCCTCTTGAACTTCTACGTTTTGCTGCAGTGTGTCATTCCCGATATATTTATCACTATTATCATTACAGAATGACGAAACAACCGTTTAATGTTTGTGGTGAATGCTCTTACAAATGACATATATAGCAGCATTTTCATCTAATTACACAATTTCTATTACTCCTTTGTTCCATTACAAGTGATGGTTTATTTTGGATACGAGATTTAATAAAATGAATTATTTTTTTACTAAAATGAAAATTGATCACTCATAGTAAGACAATTAAAAAAAATATCAATTATTTATAGTGGGATTGAGAGTACTATTTTTCATATATATCCTTTTGTTAAATAATCTAACATAAAAGCCAATAATTTCCCAAAGAAAATTAAATTAGATTGTAAATGTTTGCATGTTGATATGTAAATTTGCAATAATTTATGTACTATTAGATTGGGTTAGAAGCATGTTGATGTTTAACACTTGTTGTAACTTAGGTTTCAAAACATAACTAGAAGCATGTATTTCTACACCATAGCAAGACCAATGTGATGATTCGACCAAAATTCGGATAAAGTAGCCGATGCTGTCAAGAGAATGACATGATTCTCGAATTCAAGTGTTCTTTAAATCCCAAGCTATGAAATGGAGTAATTTTGAAAGTGTTATTAACTTGGGGCAAACCGATCCCGACCAATTTAAGATTAGGATGAAAATGGCAATTCACTTTAATAAAATTACTAATTCGTTTTCAGATTGCCAACTCAGTTTACACCTCATATTCAATAAAAAGTCTGAACTCAGAATCTGTCGCTGGTGGAAAATATATAGTTCAAAGTTAATAGATTTTTTTTTTTTAATTTGTGGGATATCAGGAGACCAATAACCATATTTTAGTATAATGAAGGTAAAATCATAAAATATCTCGTTATTTATATAATTTTTGTTGTGGATCTTGCAGCCAGATCCAAGTCCAACAAACATTACCCAGTCATGGAAACCCGACAAATGGAATTGTAGTTTACTGTTTATTACTTTAAGCTATGAAAAAAGATGATTCACATGAAGGAAGTTAGGAAGCCTAGATTAGGTATATAGACGGATATTTCTTTATCATAAGGATATATTTGGCGAATTGAAAAATTACAAAACGGTGTATGCAATTGAAATCTCAATTTATATAGGAGTAGTAATATACACTCCCATATCTTTAAAATAGTACTGTACTATTCTTTTTCTTTTTGAATTTTACACTAAAATGAATTCATTTTTATTTTTATAAAAATTTCACAACACATTACCAATTGCCAGAATCATCTTATTTAGAGTAGTACTACAATTTAATAAGATTGGAACTTCCACAAAATAACTAAACACTCCCATTTTTAATTATTTTTTCTTTTTTCTTAATTAAAACTCACGTGAGGACCACTTTTAGGCAATATAATAATTGTATAAGAATAATTTGTAAAGATTTTGACATGAATTCTGATCCATTAGGCTTACCCATTCTATTAAATTCCAAATAATACAATTATTAAGTTGAAGGATATATTTGCACAGATATTTTAGAGAAAAATGTATCCCAAAAAGATAAGTTAATTACGACGATTCATTCATCAACCTAAACGATAGACCTTACCTCATCCATATTACATGTTTCATAATTACGTGATAAATTATGATTATGATTTAACTGCAGTAATTATGTTATAGAGCAAAATACAAAACGTCATTATACGGAGGAGTAACAGCCCTTGAGTCACGCGGAAAATACTGGGTAAACTAGGAAAAGTTGCACACGTGTCGCGCGTGTAGAGGGTAGCTCGCGAGTCCACAACGGGGCAACGTGTTCATGCTAGATCTATGTAACGGGAGACCCCATTCATTCCGTCCATCGCCGTTAAAGCCCCCAATCACAATCTTAACACCTTTCAACGGAATTCTGTGCCCATCATAAGCATCTCTATCATCATCATCATCACCACTACCATTCTCTCATTATATATAAAAATAAAAATAAAATTCTCTCTACAGAAAAGAATTTATGCAACAGAAAAAGCGCGGTAAAAAAGCACATCATTTTTTGCAGTCTGAAACGGTACTCGTACGTGCGCAGAGAGGGGGAATATTAGTAATATCTGAATTTAGTGAGCTGCGAGGGTTCAATTTCTTAGCAATCAATTGTGGCGTAGAGAGAGAAGGCTATCAAGAGGAGTTGAAGATATTCTGGAGAATTCTCGCATGGGAAGGTTCTCCTGAAACTGGTAGGAATTGGAGAGATCAGTCATGGAAAGCGCGGCAGCGGCGGGGGAGAGAAAGAGGAAGGTTTATTTAGGTGAATCGGAGTTATCGGCGTCGTCGATTCATCTGAAGGCTCCGCGGTTGGATGACGTGGCGTCGGCGAGTTCAGGAGATTTGTCTTACGAGACAGTCGGAGGAGACGATGCCTTTGCGTCTTGTTGCACAAGTAACGGATCCGGTGATCTGACGAAGGAGACATCGAAATTCGTAGATCTGGAGGTACACATACATGTATATGCATATATTAAAGCTGAATGGAATTTAATTTCAATGATTCTATTCTCACGCTATTCAAAAATTGCTGATACCGGAATTAATATGCTCATATCGCTTTAATTGTTCATGATGCGACATTTGAATTTTGAATTCCGTTTTATAGGACAATGAGGCGACTGTGGAGTTCCTCACGACTTCGGCTGGTGATTCGTTGGATTGCCGAGAGAGGTGAATTCTCTCTCTCTTTTGTTTACTTTTACAAAAAAATTGAATTAAATGGGATAGTCCTCCACTTCTCCTCCGAACCGTTTCTTTAATTCAAAAATTTGAAAATCCGCAAAAACAGTGATCCTCAACGGCACCGTTTTCCAATTGTATGATCTGATCTATTCCAAAATCCTCAACGTCTCTCCCTCTCATATTTCCATGCGATACTTTGAAGATATGACGAATTCCTATTTTATCAGAAGTGAAACGACGCCGGTGAGAGAGGCTCGAGGCGAGTCAGGCGAGCTGGAGTCAATACGTGAACCAGATCCTCGCCGTCATTCTGCAGAGACGAAAATGCCATCAGAAGCTGAGCTTGAGGAATTCTTTGCCGCGGCTGAGAAGAACATCCAGCAAAAATTCATTGACAAGTAACACACACTCTCTCTCTAGAAGATCAGCATCAATTGCTCGTAGAAGTTTACAATCTGAAACGTGCGTACGGATTTGTAGGTACAACTATGACATAGTGAAGGACCAGCCCCTTGAGGGGCGGTACGAATGGGTCCTTGTTCCAGTGAGGCCAGAATAACCAACAACGCCATGTTCTTCCACTAATTTCAATCTGAAGCTTTTAGGTTTGCTTAATTTCTTGCTCAGATTCGTACAGCTAGCTGTTCAATCTCTATCTCTACCGTAGAGAAGAAGTATCAAAGTTTTATTTCCTTTATTTTTTCTAGTATAAGGTAAGTTGTTTAGTCTTGCAGTCGAATGGAAATTCACTCTCTTCTGGGGAAAAATTTGAATATTCAACCACTTCAATAAATGCACTTTCTTTCAGATTTTGGTATCCTTGTTTGTTCCATCAATTTCTTCTTTCTATATTTGCAGTTATTTCTTGACTGCAATTCTCTGCTGCTTGTGACAATACTATTCATAGATTTTACCATATAACTATAAATGCAGTTAATTTTCCAATTTCACCAACCAATTTGTATGTCTTCCTCAAACTGAATTTTTAGACTTTCTCTCTCCCTTTATTTCCTTTTCCTTTTGGTGTAAAAAACCCACCACTCACTTTACACAGACACATGAGTAAGCTGTACTTTTCCAATATGGCTGCGGTTGTTGAATATGAAATTTATTACTCTATTCCAACGGAAGAAGTGCATTTGGGTTAAATTTGGGAAAGCTGATCCGACTCCATGTGGCTCAAGGTGAGTGTGTTCTTGATTTTGAATCACTACCTTTCTCTAACACCCCACTTAGGAGCATCACAAAGTACAACAAAGCAAGTGATGCTATTATTACTTGCATTCTTTAGGTGTTTCACCACATTGTGTGTTTGTGTATTATATCTATACAAAGAAAGAAAGAGGGAGAAGGGGGGGGATTAGGACAGTGTTACTTTTACACAAAGGAAAGGGAACAGGAGCGGCTGGTATGGAGGAGTGGTGGTCCATGGTTTCCTATAGTAAATTGGATGCATGAACTTGAAAGAGAAGGTGACAAAGGTGGTAGGCCAACCCCTCTTACCCTATATGGCTAGTGAGTTACGTCCAACTAATTTTGATTCCCTGTGTTTTAACTTTGAGAGAACTTTATTATTTATGCACCCAACAAGCTGAAAATGATATGCATTAGCCGCATATATATTCTCCCTCGAGAGAAAAACCAAACAGATCCAGATCATTTTTTTCATTTTTACTTCTACCCATATCTTATCAGTAGTTGCAATATCAATATCATTCCACATCATTCCACCTAATTATTTATTATTATCTATTCTTTTAAATTTTCAATCCGCACGTTTTAACCCTCTCCAGTCACTTTATTGCACTCGATTAAACAACGTTTTTAGGTTGGATTTTATTTGATACTTAAAACTTCTATTTCACTTTTTTCACATGTTTTATAGGACGAATATTTTTTCTTGGATGGAATGAAAAAAAAAAATTATAGCAGCCTTTTTGCCGCTCATTTTCTTATTTATGATAATATATCATCATATAGTATTTGATGTGATAGTATTTTCTCTCGACCTCATATATTTTTCACCGGTTCCCCTTGGTTAGAGAAGATGAAGAACATGAGATGAATAAATTTATAACTGAAAAGAAAATTCCTGTTAGAATTTAAAAGACCCTCAAATAGTTGATAGAGTATAACAGTGTAAATTCCATTTATTAAAATACAAATCGACAACCAAGGAAATTACTATATGAGTGAGTGGAGGAATTTACATTTGAATTCATTGTTAATGCTGAAAAATTGGAGTATAGTGGCATTGGGATTTGTAAGTGGAATATGTCTTGATCACATGTTGTGAGAGTGAGTGACAATGATTAGGAAAGAGGGGGCACATGCCTGAAGATTCGGGGCATCTTCTTGATTGATTTGGGTGGTAATGCAGAAGAGGATGTAATTATTACATCCAACGATGCCTTTTATATGTGTTTAAAATTGGAATGACATTCAGAATTATTCAAAAGTCAACTTTTGAAATATCATAAAAATATCAAATTTTGATTCTAAGCGTTTTACTCTTTCTAATAAAGAAAACGCCTATTGTTCTTTTGTTTAATCTATTCAACTTAGAAGTAGTGTACAAAAGAAGTTATGATGCAAACTTACGATAGAAGCACGTGCAAAGACCACATTTTTGTTAGTTACTCCCCTAAGGTGGTGGATCAGGATCCTAAAACGATAGAGGCGAAATAAAATTTATCGGAAGGTAATTGAAGAGAGAGGGACAATGTCGAAAGCTATCGGAGGGGGCGAGAATGAAAAATTCACGTTCGGGTTCATGGTAGCGGATCGCTGGGGAGGGGCGGTTGTCCCCTCTTGCCCCCCTAGATCCGCCACTACAGTCCCCTTCCCTTTGTCCACTGATAACAATATCATTTAGTCATTTTTATCTGTTCACTAATAAATGTCTATTTATTTTTTTACTATTTTTAGTAATGGAACATACATTCCAATAATTTTATCTAACTCACATTTTATTATAAAATAAAACTAACATATAAGAAGTAGGACTCGCCTTACACTATTTTTTTCGATTCACTTTCTATTACATTTCTTAAATCCCATGTCAAGTCAATTGAACTCATATTCATGGACGAGGGAGTAGATTAGAACATTAGTTATAAGTGATACATATTTTTTTTTGGAGTCTTGCCTAAATTGAGTCATTTCCTCTTTTAGCAAAAATAACACATTTATTAAGTAAATTTTACTCTATTTTACTTTATTTTCTATTCCCTCCTTCCCATTAATTGTCCACTGTTGTCATTTTCGTCTGTCCCCCATTAATTGTCAACTTTCACTTTTTACTTTAAATGTAGTAGATCTCACATTCCACTAACTCATTTCACTCACATTTTATTATAAAACCAAAATATAAAAGTGAGACCCACATTCCACTAACTTTTTTAACCCACTTTCCTTTATACTCCCTCCGTCCCATAAAAGTTGAGTCGTATTCCTTTTTAGTTCGTCCCAACAAAGTTGAGTCATTTCCTTTTTTAATAAAAAACAAAACATCTAATCACTCTTACTTTATTCCATCATTTACTTTACTCTCTCTTATCTTTCCTACTTTTTTATCTCTCCTATTTATTTAATATAAATTCTTAATCTCCGTGCCCAAAAGTTTTGTCTCAACTTTTATGGGACGGAGGGAGTATTTCTTAAAACCCGTGACATAACCAAATATTGGGGAACGGAGGGAGTATTTATTTCTTTATTTTATTATTCCTCCTATTTTATTATATCCTTTTTAAGTTTTTAAATATCAATTTCTTAAATCTTATGCCCAGAAGAAATGTCTCGCTTATGACAAAATGGATTAAGTAGTACTCACTCCGTCCCAATAAATATGAAACGTTTACTTTTTGGCACAGAATTTTATGTAGTGTTGTTTTATAAGTTAAAGAAGAGAGAGTAAAGTAAGAGAGAGGAAAAAGTAAAGATAAAGTTATTTCTATTTTAAGAATTGTTTCATTTTTAATGGGATGACCCAAAAAGGAAAACGTTTCATTCTAGTGGGACAGAGGGAGTATTTAGTTATAAGAAATATAGTCTCGGTAAATTTTATTTATTCTCGGAGTTTATTTAAAGTCCACTGTCCAGTCAATAATATAATTATATATTATGAAAATAAATCGTTTGTTGAAGCACTACAAAAAAGCAGGTGTTAGCGAGCACATATTACCAACCATTGCAATTACTCACTAATTATGAAACACCTTCTAAAACACTACTAGACAAGTGTACATTCGGCAAGAACTTTGCAAGCATGAATGCATGAGTCACATGAGTAGAAAATTTTTCAGAGTATACCAGGTGACATGATGCTCGGTAATTGTCATACCTATCGGGATCTTACCAAGCCACAAATATTGTGCTTGGTAAGTTTTGGCGCAACAAAATCTGAGTATCGTTTGTGAGGGACTACTGAGCACACACATGCTCGAGAGGCATTTCAATTTTCTAAAAATCTAAATTATTTTTACTAAGTAATCGGTATGTTTTGGCGCAACAAAATACAAGTATCATTTCTGGGGGACTACTGATCACACACTTGCCCGAGAGACCATTTTAATTTTCTAAAAATCTACTATATTATAGTATTTACCATGATCCTCATGCTCGGTACAAATTTTCTTATTAATAAACGTAAAATCGACGTTACCAAGTAAATATAGTTTAAGAAAAAGTATTTATTGCTACGTAATATACAAATCCTAACAATTCATTCAACATGTGAAATGGATTAAAATGAGAACAAGATGCATGTTGATGTCATCACTGCTCTGCGTACACGTGGAAGAATCTATATGTAGAGGTATAATCGAAAGCATGCATGCTTCAAGTATAAGTGAGAGATTGTTGGATTGGATTCTAGTAATTACGCATGATCAAATACTCTATTATCCAGTATATTGGATAATACTACAATTGAAAAAACACAACAACGCTAGTCATATTTTTTGCTTGATCAAAATTCCTACATTAAACTTCAATCGTTATGCACCCTATAGATAAAAGAAGAATGAAAGTATTTATAGATATAATAATATATTATTAAAACTAAATAAAACAATGAAAAATTAAAAACTCAATTTTAGCCGTATTTTGAGCCCAAAAAACGTGTAATAAGGCCGTAAAACCAGCCACGCCTAACAGCGGTCCGCCAAGGCTATGGCCAGATATTTTTATTCCAAGGTGTAATAATCATCTCGGCTTAGGAAAATCATGTCGTGTGCAACATTCGAATCTCTAATGAACCATCTCCATAACTGATCACTGGCCTTCGCAACGTAAAAGCAGAATCAATTCACAGAAATGAGAATTCGACATCTACTCTTATGGACTGAATTCAAGCTTCAATGCTAGCTGATATCCATCCTACCACAGATGAAAAGTTGATGACGGACTTGCTGAATCACCCCAGCAACGTCACTCGTCCCTTCCTCCATGTAAATATTAGATTCTTGGCATACACAACCAACATTTTGCATAAACGTTATCTATGTTGCTGTAGCTTTATTGCAAATCAGGAGATACCTTTGATATGTGATCATATACAATTAAAGTATATGAATAAAATTGTATTGAGTCAAGAATCTATCCATATATAAAGTGACAGTTTTTTTGATGCCACCGTGGCACAATTTTGGCAGGAAAATATAAATTACACTCCTATGTTCCCAAAATAATAATTCACTTTTACCATTTTGGGCCATACCCCAAAATTAGTCCACTTCGATCTTTAGGGAGTAATTTTTTTAAAAAAATGAGCCAGGCCTTATTTTCCACTATCAATATTCTATTCATTGTTTTATTTCTTATTTTATTAATTTTGTGTTAAAACTCGTATCTTTTCCAAATTTTATGGTCGGACATGATAAAGTACGAGTCCTAAGAGATGTATATATAGATAAGACAGAAATAAATATTTTATTAAAAATTTGAATGATATTTGTGTTGGACAATGGTTATGGGATAGCCTTACTAATCCCACCCTCTTTTCAGATAACATCTATGGATATCATGGAACCGACTGTTTCGTCAACATTCTACTATTCTATTTCCCACTTATTCAAATTTTAAATACCACCCCCACTCCCTATATATATATTCTTTGAAAATACTCTTCATTTAATTTATCGCTGCTATAGTTTATTCAAGCAGTCGACATCGAAAAGTTCGAGAAGAAAGACAAAGCCGAGAACTCGAGTATGTATGTGTTTTTAGCCAATCCAAATTAATTTAACGAAAAGCCAACTTCTTATTTTACTCGTTTATTACTCATTTATATTTGTGTTTTTTTCTGGTGGTAGTGTATGTAGCTGGAAATAAAAAGATGGGATTTCTTTAAAATGAACTACTGTCCAACCATTTCGATGGATGTCATTTCCTCTGTCGATATATTCAAGAAGCTACCATTTTATTGATATCTTCACCATTAATTCCGCATATGTTTTATTTTTCCTCAAATTCAACGTGTGATCGTTTTATTTATTGTAATAGTATTAAATATAAATACTAACTATATTTGCTCTTATTGTTAGATGTCTCTTAATAGAAAGAAATGAAGCGAAATTCGAAAACGGTCAGATTCTCGGGCGATTACGGGAGCCCGGGAGGGGTGGAGTACGGCGACAGAATGCCGACGTCGTGGAGCTCGGAGAGAGTAGCGAATCCGAATGTTAGGAGGCATGTTGGTGGTGCTGCATTCATGCCTTTCAATAGCTTGAGGGCGTTGCCTTCGAAATGGGACGACGCTGAGCGTTGGATCACGAGCCCGATTTCGAGCTATGGGGCCTCCGCTCAGATTCTGCGGCGGCCCAAGTCCAAGAGTGGGCCCATGGGGCTCACTAGTGGTGTGACTCTGCCTCATGGTAGTATCTCCATTCGTTATAATGTGAAGACAAGTGGTGGTGAAATTTCTTCTCGAGGTATCTTTATTCTAGTCAATTTTGATCCGGGACGAGTTTTAAAAAATAGTTTGATTTTATATATGACATGAGTGGAAAAGATTAGTGGAATGGGAGTTTTATTTTTATATATTAATTTTATTGTAGAATGTGTGTAATGTCTGCATACTAATGAAAAAAAGTAACTGTGTCTTTTATTTATGGATGTCCCAAAATAGCAAATTTTAGTTTTGTAGTAGCCCTTGCATTCAGACCTTTTGTTTTCATCGAAGTTTAGTGTTGTATTAATATATTTCAAATGTGAGTATGGAATGATGTTCTGATCCAATCATTTGCATATTAGTATATTAGAAGTGATAATGTATATCTAGACCAATCCTCAATTTGAAAGCTTTCCACATGTTTTGATGTGGAGTGGATGTCATTGAATGCTTGACTTCAATGTGAAGGAATGAAGAAGCTAATTTGAAGTCCAATTCATTCCAAGTAAAATTCACTTTTCAAATCAATGCTTGTTGTGTCTTCTCTCTGCATTCATTCAGCCTCTGCTGAACATCATCTCTCAGTTGTTGAACTGTATGAGCAGATGAAAAACCCGATAGCGTTGCAAAGAAGGAATCTCCGATTTCAGGTGTTAAACACAAGGACATGAAAACTCAGATCAACCCTGATAGGAGGCTCTCCTTCTCTGCATCACCTTCCTTAGGCCCGGCTTCATTGCACCAGAACGACGTTCCTGCTTCTAAAGACGAAGTTCGAGATGTCCAAGTTGACAAAGGTATCACTACAGCCGGGCAGCCCAAGAAGCAAGAAGTAATAATGGTGAAGGACTTGATTCATATCCAAAACATGCCTTCACCTTGGAATGCAGATCATTATTCAAAAGTGACATCAAAGTATGTCTAATCATTTTATTAATTCAATAAATATTTATATGTTTTTCAATTGTATGTCATGCGCTAGCTATGTTCATATAGGTTGCAAAGAGAGGACGCGAAAATCACAGCTTGGGAGAACTTGCAGAAGGCGAAAGCTGAGGCAGCAGTTCGGGAACTTGAGGTTTGTGTAGTACTAGTACTAATGTTAAGGACCGTTCACACCTAAATACACGAACTATCGCCCTATTATGTTCGAGCATTTTAAGTAGCCACTCGTGATTTTTTTATCGCTTCAGATGAAACTAGAGAAGAAGAAATCAGCATCCATGGACAAAATCATGAACAAGCTGAGAGCCTCGGAGATGGAAGCTCAAGCCAAGAGAAACTTGCTGTCGGAGAAGGAAGCACCAAAAGCTCGAACGTCGCGGTCTCATGGAGGATTTGGAGTCTCTAAATACAACTGCTTTCTTTGGCGTAGGAATTAGTAGTTTGTTGCAAGATCTTCTCAAACTTAATTAGCTCTCTTTAGTCTTTAAGCCAAAATGATATATACATATATAGAGCAGCCTTGAGCTGGTTAGTGAGCAGAAATTGTTTCTATTTTATGTACAATAATAGTTCAATTTGGCAGAAAAATTGAGCCACATTTCATTTGATATCCAATATATGAAGACTTTGGGGAATCTAATACTGCAGGTATCATATACAGTAGCTAATAAAAATCTTGAATTGTCTTTGAACAAGAGATTTCGAAGTTGATGCTTTTGTGGTTTTCCTACTTCTTATGTTTATTCAATATATAGGAGATCATTTTGTCATAGAATAAAGTAGTACATAAAGGTGGTGTTCGGTTTCTTAAGATAAAATAGTACTACTGCCAGGATACAGTATAATCTACGAGTGAATTGTTCGTGAAATTATTTTAGTTGGAGAGAGTTGACCATGACTAATTATCATATGGTTATTATTCATCTAAGATTAAGTTATGAGATTCAATCTGATAAACCAAACACAATACATAATATTTAATTTCGAGATAAAATTTTGCAAATCGAATAATCCAAAATAGACATGAACCCTCAAAATTGCACTGGTCTTTGAATAAACAAAAAACATGGAAGGTCCCTGAACTTTAATATATATTAGTAGTATCAGTTAACTATAATAAATTTAGTATGATAATAGTAGTAAATACCAAATCTATTTTTTTTTTTACATATTTAATTTTTATAAGCATGTGATGTTATTGTAACGTATCGTGGAAACTATGTATTGAGAACCGGCTGGCCGTCATTTAGGCATGCTTATTCGGCCTATTCCGATTCTAATCGGATCGGTTGACCGGCTAACCGGTTTCAAATTTTCATAAATTCTAGAACCGGAACTGATGTGTAATTTTAATCCGAATTTATTTATAATTTTAAATAATTCAATACTAATAAAATAATAATCCAACATCTGAAAATATAACAAATAATACCTAAAAATTCAAATAAATACAAAAAAAAATACAAACCAACAATATAATAATATACAAACTAGTTTATGTTGGCAATTCTTTTATAAAAAAAAGGAGTTCTAAAATTTAGCATTTTTTTAAAAGGAGTTTTAAAATTTGAATTCCATTTTTCTTTTTTTTTCTTTCTAAATAAATATTCAATGAAATTTCCAATACTAATTGATCTTATTGTGACTTTTTGGTTTAATATTGAACAATTAATAAATCATTCACAAACAGGTTAAAATCGTATATTAAATGAATTGGTACATAAATTTGTTATAAAGTTAAATTACTATCATATGAAATGATATTATATTTGCATAGTTCTTTCAGAAATTAAAAACAGACTTATGATGTTCTACTCATAGGAGTTAGTTCATAAAAAATAGATTGAGGAAATAATTGTAGATTCAAAGTATTACGGTTTAAACATTTTAAATACTTTAGAATACATAGCTCACAAATTTAACATTGTTTAAATCTTATAAGCACTAATGTTTTAAATTATTTTTTTTCAATTCAATATTAATTCAATTAAATTAGATTTTACTCCCTCCATTCCATGTAATATAGTCATTTTGTCATTTTGGTACGTTCCAAGTAATAGAGTCATTGTCCTTTTAATAAAAGTCAACACATTTTTATATACTTTACTTTCTCTTACTTTTTTCTCTCTTCATCTCTCTACCTTTTTCATTTTCCACTTTATTCTTCATTTACTTAACTCACCTAATACAATTTTTCTTAATCTCCGTGCCGAAAAGAAACGCCTCCATTACTATGGAACCGAGGGAGTAGTATATTAAATTATAAAAAAAATAAAATTGAATTGTAATTTGATTCCTAGGTAGGAACCGATTGATTCCGGTTAGAATATGAACCGGTTTTATATAAAAAGTTGGAACCAGTACCGGAACTGGTATCGGTTTTCCGGTTCTCAATTCCTCAATTAACAGACCGTTTCTGATTAACTGAGAATCGGAGAACCGTTTAAGAATTTTAAGCTTTTGTTCTTTATTTATTTATTTATTTATTTATTTGATCAATTAAGCTTTTGTTCTTTATTTATTTATTTATTTTATTTGAAATTTTAATTTTAGATATTATATTGATACATGAGTATGCATTATAATTTATTTTAATTGATTTGGAAATTAATTAGTGAGATTTGGTTATAATTTGTGATTTATAATTTGAATGAATTTGATAATATAGATTTATTGAACTTTTATTCATCACCATCATAATGTAAGATTTCATTAAACTTATACAAATATTATGTATTTTAGATGAATAGAAAAAGAGAGTCTCTTTTGCAAAAAATTTTATTTTAGTTAATCATGTATTATTATATTAATTAGGTCAAAATCATTAATCTGGTGTTTACCGTTTGTTTTTAACGGAATCATAAAAGGAGGACCAAATCAACGACGGTTTCATTTGCTATGGACCCGTTTTTCAAAAAGTGAATATTTTTGACCAGATTCGTATTTTGACCATATGTTTAGTTTTTTAAAAAGTGAATGTTTTGGACCAAATTCATATTTTGGTCATATATTTAGGACTCACTTTTGACCTTTACTCTTTACTTTATTTTTTCATCAAAGTACATTCTTCTTTTCTCAACGCATCAATCATAAATAAAAAATACTAGCAATTCACGACACAAATTTGTCCATTATTGCGTCTTCAAAGTTTTCTGTCCATTCGAGGACAGAAACACGTCTTCCGACAATCCCAACCTCGTAGAATTCACATAATCTTGAGGGCAATGCGCCGGCACTCCGGCAACCAACACTCCGATCACCCGAAACAATCGAAGCAGACCCCCTTCCGCGTAATCCGGCCCCTTAAAATACTTTATAATGAAACTTCTAATCAGCTCCCAACACGCATTGAAGAACTTCGGAATCATCCATATTATCGAAAAATAATTCTTGTCGGGCTCTTCCTCAACAATCTGCACAAAATTATATTTCATATAATAATAATAATAATAATAATAATAATAATAATATTTTGTTAATCTAAATAATAAAAAAATGGAGGAGGACTTACTTTTCCTGTATACAGGCTGTTGAAGTAAATGCAGGTGCCGAAATGCTTGAACAAGAAATTGGAATCATCATAAGGCAATCTCGGCACCAAATCGTAGCTGTAAACGAATCTGATGCACGTGAAATGGTGCTTTGCGATTAGATCATTCATGTATTGTCCGAATTTGTCATCTCCAACTCTTGGCTGTCCGAATGTGTAGACGCCTTCCAATCTATCGAGCAAGAATGAATCTTTATGATGACCAAGAATTGCCGGGAATAAAACGGCTAGCGCGCCGCCTAGGCTGTGGCCGGTGACTACGAACTTGGCCTTTTCGTTGGCTTCGAGAAGCTTCCTGAGCTGTTTCTTGATGGCGTAATACGCGGTTTCTTGTTGCTCGGGGTCTTGCTCCTCCGGCCAGCCTTTGCTCTTGATCAAGCCGAGAGCTTTCATGAATCCACCGTGCATTTTTCCCATCCCGTGTAGCTCGTACCAGGAGAGATCGACGTCGGAAGACCATGCGTCCGCGTCAAAGGGCTCTGTTCCTCGGAATGATACGACGATTGTGTTTTTCTTGTCGTCCATTATGAAAGCTTGTGTTGTGGTTTTTCCCTGATAATCTGTGGAAATTTATTTTGATTTTAGCAAAGCATAGTACTGCTAAGATGAGATGAGTTTCATTTTTCACTAACGCTTCTTTTTCTTTCTGTCGCTCTTTTAATTTACCAATTATGTATTAAAACCGGTATAATTACTTTTCGTGCAAGGAATATGTTTTATTTTTTGCTTCATGAAATGATGTTTTTATTACTATTTGATAAAAGTGGAGTAGTGGAGCATAATTAAACTCTATCTATAATATTACTCAATTGTGATAGTATTTGAAAAATGATGAGTGTGTTTTTCTGAACTCACCATTCCAGAAATCGTATGAGTCGACGAAAGTCATCTGCAGGGAAGCAAACAAAAATGTGATTAGAAAAATTCATTTGCCATGACCTAATTAAAATTAAATTCGATACTTATTTTATCGTTTTTACTCAAATGATACAGTGATAGAAATTCAATATCGAATTTATATATATGATAAGGGTTTGGCTCTGTATAATATTAAGATGCATGCATGTGACCACTTGAATATTCTATGTATGGTCGGGTATATAAATAAAGTGAATTGAATATTATTGTTGATTCTATTAATGATATCTTATCGCAACAGCTACCCAATTAAAAAAGTAAATAAATTGAAATTCTGGTTGATTCTAGCTGCCCAAGTGGGTACACAAAATTAAATTACACCAAAACAGACAATTATTAACTATTAGTATGAAGGGGTCCACCTAATAATACAAGAAAAACTTTATAATTCATTTTTATAAATATAATGATATGATGATGTTATCTTCCAATCACGAATCATGTGTTGAAAGGTAACCCAATGTGGATGATAAGGAGTAATAGTCTAAAATATATACTGGAAAGTGGGTGCATTGACCCAAATAACCTAATTAATGAAGTCTTCTAACAAGGGTGGGATATTTCATTTTTATATTCCTTAATGAAACTAACCTGATTGAGAAAAATATAACTGACCTCTTCCATAAGAGTGTACTACTATATTGAGTTAGGCAAAACTGGAGTATTAATTTGACTTAAATAACTTTTTTAGTATACCTACCTTCCAATGGTCCTCAACAACAGATTTGATGTGTTTCTTGTTCTCATAAGATGCCTTGGCCGCCATTATAGAAAGTGCAGCATAATATCTCTTCTCGCCGGGAATGATTGTCGGGTCTAGTTGGATCCGTTTGTCGAGGTTTCCGATGAACGAGAAATAATCCTTCGATGTATTGTCTGGTCGAACAACCTTTGCTGTAAAATGGTAAATATCAATTAAATTTTAAACTATATCCCCTTTACCAAAATGCATCAGTTTTCTAAATTCAATATGTTATGCAACTTTGTATCAAAATTATCACACGTCCATTTATATAATTTTAATTTAAGTACAACCATTTATTAAGGCTGCATATTTATATAAAGCAGGTGACCTGCCGGTGAGATTTATTAGTTACTAGTATGCATGGAAGAAAAATTAAATAATACCTAGTGTTTGGAACATAGATCATCTTTGTTGATTTTGTATAGCTGGCGTGGAGAGTCTTTTAGCTTAATTTAATTGATAATAATCACTAAGTACGATTTGTATTAGTTGGAAAAGGTCCTACAGCAAAGTTCAATCAATGCTAAAGATAACATTTTTTAAAGGACAAGAATATTATAATAATTTATTGGTTTGGAACTATTGCTTTGTAAAGTGTCCACTAGCTAACAATATTTAACCACACTTTATTGAACAACTAGTTAGACATAGGCATTATACTCAATATTCCCTTTAGCACGTGAAACTGGGATTTATTCAAAATAAAACAAGATGTAAAAATCACAAAGATGAAGTAACAAGAAATACATAGGTGTCCTTTCTTGGATGCAAAAATACACTCTTCCCTTAGCTTCCAATTTACAAAATCCATAATCTTAATATGAAGCGAAAACAAAATATCGTGTTCAGATTGACTGTTTTGATTTTTATGAATTTACGTTTCTCAATTGACCATTGACAAATAAATGAAAGCCAACCAATTCTACGTTATTATAAAAAATAACTAAAATAATGCTAGTTGAATATAGATAAATAGAAGACGGAGAAGAGAAAATGGTGTCTATATACTAAAAATCGAAATATAATTTTTGTGAACGAACTTAAAAATAATAATAAAAAAAAGACTATTGATCGTGGACTGATGAGAGGTTAGAATGTGTATACCTGTAAGAGTATTCTTGACGAGGCCGAAAAAGCCTCCATTCCCGGAGAGCAAATTGAGCCAATATTCGACACCGGAGCCAAAGGACGCCATAGGCTTAGCCGTTGCCAGCAAGAATTTTTGCGCTAGAATAGAAATAAAAATGATCCATCGGCGGCCTAACGGCTCCTCGGTGCCATCAGGGCAGTCGACGAATTTTCTCTTGGCGATATCGCTGGAGAAGAGGATCTTAAACACATCGCCTAGCTCAGCATCTTCAGGATTTAGCAGCATGTAGTTGCTGCAGAAGGACTTGTCGCAAGGGGGGCTAGACATTGTTCAGATGAATGTACGTGTCTTAGAAAAATAATGTAAGAATTGGGGATGTTGTGGAAAAGAGGAAAATGGGGGTCATATATATAGACTAATAACTTTACACTTTTTATTAATTTATTTTATTTTGTTGCATGGTGAAACACGTTTTTAATTTGAGGGATATTACAGAGAAACATCCTGTCTTGTACCTTGACTTGACAAATTGGGGGGCAGTTGAATAAAAAAGAAAATAATGGAGCTACTGTGCTAAAAATGATTTGATTTTTTAGTTTGAACTTGGTATTATTGCTAAAAAGACAAGATTGAGAAGGAAGTTTCGCCAGCCGAGTATGACCCTCTAATTTGTCGGAGGAGAGAAATATATACACTAATTTCTATTGTGTGGATTTATTTTAATTGAATTTCACGTATAAGATTTAGTGGAGTATAAGTTACATAATTATATAGAATACATTATATTTATCAATTCGATGGAGTTATTGGGGAGAAAATACTGGGAGAGGGAGGAGCTTCACTATTTTTATTACTGTATTGTTAAATTTGTCGAAAGAAACGAATACCAGTATTAATTTTAGCTTTTACTAAACGGACAGTTATGAATGTCAATCGAGTCTACTTATTTGGATTGTAGGGCTATTTGAATATGGACCATTTGGATTATAAACTTTTTAAGTCAATCTGGCTAAAAATAGTACTACTGTAATAATTTTTTAGCTAATACTCTCCTTGTTCATTTTTTTGGTGTGTCCACAATATTAGTCCGCTTGCAATTTTAGTAAGTTTTTAAGGTGGACTTCATTCTCCACCAAAGATGCTTAATTTACTGCTTCCTTTTATCTCTCATATTTTATCAATTTCGAATTACAAATCATATTGTTCCCAAAGTTTATATTTTTAGGGGACGGGGTGAGTATATTTTACTTGATAATTTATATCTATAATAAATGAATATACATATAATGATACAGCTGTGTGTTAATTCAACTTGGAACTAATGTATAGCTAATAGAGATACGAAAATACATTTTTTTTAAATAATAGCAATTATTTTTAATTTATATATGTATATAATTTTTCATAATAAGTGAAAGTAAATAATAATAAAATGTATAAATTTTCAAAAATGAATCTATATAGAATTTTTTACGTACATTACAAAATACATATTGACTAAGTTTTAGAAGTTTGAAAAATATAATGAAAAATTGAAAAATGAATAATGAGAATGATCCCATTTCGAGCCAATCCTGGGACTCAGGTTAATTTTGGGTCTACCCTATTAGATTGGAGAGTATCTGGTTTATGCTCATTCCGATTGTTACTTTTTCGCGTTATAAATTTTTAATGCTAGTATGCATAACAATGTTCTTGACAATGAAAAGCCACGCTATCAATAATGAGAGATTTAACCAAAATGACAATAGAAATCTTATTTAACATCAACGCAACATTCTTGGTCTCCAAAGCTATCTTCAGAATACATCAACCATAAATAGAAAAATATCTCAACATCACTCTTTTATCCATTATTGCGTCTTCAAAATTTTCTGTCCATTTGAGTACACAAACACGTCCTCCGACAATCCCAACCTCGTAGAATTCACATAATCTTGAGGGCAATGCGCTGGCACTCCGGCAACCAACACTCCGATCACCCGAAACAATCGAAGCAGACCTCCTTCCGCGTAATCTGGCCCCTTAAAATACTTTATAACGAAACTTCTAATCAGCTCCCAACATGCATTGAAAAACTTCGGAATCATCCATATTATCGAAAAATAATTCTTGTCCGGCTCTTCCTCAACAACCTGCACAAAATTAGTATTTAATAAAATAATTCTATTAAAATTAGTCACTATTTATTTACGGTAAATTTCACTCTCATTTTAATGAGGTGAGACTGAATTTTTTCCTAACAAAAGTAAAATTCGCGCCATCTATTACTAAGCCTATTTTTTATGGACGGAGTCAGTAGGACTTACTTTTCCGGTATACATGCTATTGAAGTAAATGCAGGTGCCGAAATGCTTGAACAAGAGAGTGGAGTCATCATAAGGCAATCTTGGCACCAAATCGTAGCTGTAAACGAATCTGATGCACGTGAAATCGTGCTTTGCGATTAGATCATTCATGTATTGTCCGAATTTGTCATCCCCAACTCTTGGCTGTCCAAATGTGTAGACTCCCTCCAATCTATCTAGCAAGAACGTATCTCCATGTAGGCCTAGAATCGCCGGGAATAGAACGGCTAGCGCGCCGCCTAGGCTGTGGCCCGTGACTACGAACCTGGCCTTTTCGTTGGCTTCGAGGAGCTTCCTGAGCTGTTTCTTGATGGCGTAATACGCGGTTTCTTGTTGCTCGGGGTCTTGCTCCACCGGCCAGCCTTTGCTCTTGATCAAGCCGAGAGCTTTCATGAATCCACCGTGCATTTTCCCGATCCCGTGTATCTCGTACCAGGAGAGGTCAAAGTCGGAAGACCATGCGTCCGCGTCGAAGGGCTCGGTTCCCCGAAATGCCACGACGATGGTGTCTTTCTTGTCGTCCATTATGAAAGCTTGTGTTGTGGCTTTTTCCTGATAATCTATGCAAATTCGCAGCGAAAAAAAAAATAGTCATATTTTTTCATTTTATCGAAATTAATCCTATTTAATAAATTTATGTCTAATGAGATTGAAAATTTTTCACCAATTTCAACTATTTTTCTCTATATATTTATCTTAATATATTAATTCTGCACTAAAACTCGTATAATATTGATTAGTTTTATGTTTTATTTTTTCTATTTTAGTAAATAATATTTTTCTATTATTTGATAAAGTGATGTAGTGGAGCATGAACTCTATTTGTAAAATTAACTCATTCAAGTGGTGTTTGAGAAATGATGAATGTGTTAATTTTCTGAACTCACCATTCCAGAAATCGTAGGAGTCGACGAAATTCATCTACATGGAAGCAAACAAAAATGTGATTAGGACAGATTATTAAAGAGGAAATCTATTTTCTACTATAACATAATTAAATTCAATATCGATATTTTATGATAAGGGTTTGGTTGGCTCTATACATATATAAATAAAATAAATTGAAATTATTGTTGACTGAATTCACAAATCTTATCGCAACAGCTGCCCAAGTGGATATAAAAAAAAAGAAAAAGAAAGGGACCCACATAATTAATAGTAATACAATACAAACTTTACGACGCATTTGAATATAACATAATGATGTTATCTTCCAATCACGAATCATATGAATAAAATGGCATCTCAATGTGAAAGATGAAAACAATTTAATATTAATCGAAGACTTTTGTCCACAAAAATAAAGTAACCAAATGAACAAAATATCTACTGGAAGAGTGGAAGTTGTGTGCCATTGACCTAATTTTCAAAGTCTTCTAATAAGAGACTTAATTAGATTAATTTTAAATTAAGTTGTGTTAATTTGACTTAATAACTTATTTTTAGTATACATACCTCCCAGTGGTCCTCAACAACAGATTTGATGTGTGTCTTGTTCTCATAAGATGCCTTGGCCGCCATTATAGAAAGTGCAGCGTAATATTTCTTCTCACCTGGGATGATTGTCGGGTCTAGTTGTTGCCGTCTGTCGAGGTTTCCGATGAACGAGAAATAATCCGACGATTCATTGTCCGGTTGAACAACCTCTCCTGCACGTGTATTTATAAAATGTTAAATACTAATTACTTTAAGTTCTAAATTATATCCGTTTATATAAAATGTGTCAAATTTTATTTTTATTTTTCAGTTTTCAAACTATCAACTTTATACTAAAATTGTGTAATGCAGGATTATACGTACGCATGGAGAAAATACATAATAATTTTTTCCATTTTTAATAAGTGGGAATGGTTCATTCGAAATTAGCAAATAAGAAACTTCCGGACTATGAAACAGATCAATACACGATGTACTAACTTATTACCCACATTTTACTACTAGAAAAAAAGGGTAAATAATTTACTTTAAAAATGGAAATTATATTCCACTACTCATCTAGTGTAAACCATCTTTTAGCTAAATATAATTGATAATAATCAACGGGTCACTAACTATCATTAAGTATTGGTTAGGAAAGGCTAAAGATAATCTTTGAAAAGTCTTTAGGAAAATATAATAATCTATTGGTTTGGAACTATGGTTTGGTCCACGAGCTAACAGTAAACCAGATCCTATCCACTTATTCTCATTCCCTTTAATTCATTATTTCTTTACACTTATCCCTTTTATTTTTATGAATTTATGCTACTAGCTCTAGAATGGAGTATTGTTAATTAAAGGTGGATAAATATTAATAAAGAAAAGATATTATCAAAAATAGGAAGAGACTATTGATTGTGGACGAATGTAATGTACGAACGTGTATACCTTTGAAAGTATTTTTGATGAGGCCGAAAAAGCCTCCGTTCCCGGAAAGCAAATTGAGCCAATATTCGACACCGGAGCCAACGGCCGCCAAAGGCTTAGCCGTTGCCTGCAACAATTTCTGCACTAAAATAGAAACAAAAATGATCCATCTGCGGCCAAACGGCTCCTCAGTGCCATCGGGGCAGTCGATGAATTTCCTCTTTGCGATATCGCTGGAGAAGAGGATCTTAAACACATCGCCTAACTTAGCATCTTCAGCATTGAGCAGCATGTAGTCGCTGCAGAAGGACTTGTCGCAAGGTGGGCTAGACATTGTTTAGATGAATGTATGTGTCTTACAAAAACAGTGTAAGAAATTGTGTGATAGTATGAAGAAGAATAAGAAAGTAGGGTCATATATATATAGATGAATAACTTTCTACTTTTAGTATATTTTAAAGTTTTTTTTAGTACTGTATATTTTATGCTTATTAATTACTACTATTGCATGGCGAAACACGTTTTTTTAATTTGGAACCTCCCATTTCCTGCAGGGGCCATGGGAGAAATAATTGAGCTTATAATGTGCTAAAACGATATGATTGTTTTGTATGGTTGTGGATATTATTGCTGAATAAAGATGATAATGAATTGAAAATGACGTTTTGCCAGCCCAGAGTGGCCCTTTAATTTGTCGAGGGAGAGAAAATACAAAGACTACTTTGTGGAGTGTACCGACACTAGTTGGAGTTTTAAATAATACAACCTTTGTCGGTTCTCATTTGGGTCGGTACGAATTTTAAGAAAATGTAAAAAAGTCCGTGGAAAAAATTTGTATGGTAAAATGAAAGAAAATTGAAAGGTGTTGTTTGAAATTTATCAACAACCCTTTGTAAAGTCTATATTGAATCTTATGTGTGTATTTTATAAAGTCTAAATGATTTGTATACTAAATTTGAACTAGTACCAAAGTCTAAAAAGAAAATTATGTAATTTTGACAAAAATTAAAGAGTTAGTAATATTTATACCTAATCGTTTAGACTTTTATCAAATCTGTCATGAGATTCAATTTTGGCATCACACTGATGAAATAGCATACTTAAAGCTTATATATGTGTGTATTTTACCATGTGTCATTTCTAAGAAAAAATATTGTCTATCTAATTTCACATAAATAAGCCTTCGGCATGCATTTGAAAACCTTAATTGGGATAGCAATTATAGTTAACCAAAAATCAAATCCAATTGGTTTGAATCCAAAATTTGGATGATATGCTTCTTGGAGCCCATATCATTTCTTCCCACATTCTCTCTATCCTTCTGCTGAACCTTCTGCATCCTCACAGAGTAAGACAATAAAAGTATGGAAGGTATGGAAGGCTCTTGTTTGATTCTATCTATATTCTTCTTCTCATAGGTATACCTTTTCTCGTCCAACATGTAGAATTGCTATTTTAACAACTTTTTACTCAATTTAAAATTGTAAATTTGTCAATAAAAATTAGCGTGGGTTCAATTCAAAATGTCAAGATTCAGGCCATATAGTAACCCAATATTCAATAAGTAGTACTCAACTACCTCCGTCCACAAAACATAAACTAGTTTTACCATTTGGGTTGTCCACTAAAACTAGACTAATTCTAAAAATAGAAAATTTTAAACACTACTAATAATGTGGACCCCACAATCCATTAACACTTCTTTTAACACCTTTATTCTTCATCTCTTAATTTATCAATTGCACACTGTCTATTTTTTATAGGCGGAGGTATGCAATAGATGGGTGTTCTCTGCCTATGTCAATTTTCCGGTTCACATCAGTCAACTAATCCGATTTTAATGCCCAAACTGGATCGGAGAACGCGCTAATTTGGGGCTGTACTGACGCAAGATATTTTTCAATTTTATTAGATATTCATCCTCACATAACAATACAAGAAAATTTTCCATTAGTAACTTAATTTTTGAAAAACTGTGACAGTTATAAATGACACTAGATAAAATTATTACATGTTGTAAATGAATAGCTATTATATTTGTCAGAAAGACTAAAAACATGTGACAAAATTTATATTGGACTCGAGAGATTCTGTAGTTGCGCCCCTAGCAAATGCACGACAGATTCTGAACTAGGGTTTTAAAATTGGTATCAACAAAACAAATTTGAAAGGAATTAAAAAATCAATTTTGTGGTAATATAGTGGTTTGATCATTTGAGATAATTGAAAACAAAAGTAGTCCACCGACTAAGTTTCATCTACATATTAGAGTGTCCACAGTAGGACCGCCGCGGTGGTCTATTGCTCGACGAGGGGCGCTGCGGCGAGGGGGGCGGAGCCGCGTATGCGGCGTGGACGGGGCGGTGGCGGCGGTCAAAAACGTGCATGCTATTTTTTTTTCTCTTAATTTATTATGTGATGACTAGGCGGATAAGTTTTTGTGGCTGTGGCATGGCAATTCCAACTATTGTGGACACTCTTACCGATTCTTTTAGACGAAAATGCTTTTGGTCAAATTTATGGTGAGTACATTATATGTCCAGTCAATTTGGTATGCTTGAATATATGTTTACACCTCTAATTCAGGTATCTGATATCCGGCGAGTAACGGGTTGGGTTAGGTCTGATACCTGCTACCTATTCTGATAGATTTAAATATAGAGATTGTGGCCCACCAAAAAATTAATATAAATTCAAAAACTAAAACAATCTATACGAAGCCCAACCCACTCAATTCATGACATGTCCATTTTAGTGGATAAGTTGGTCCAGCCCGGCCCAACTCTATATACATTTAGTCAATCTAGACTACTTGTTTAACAGTAAAATAATAGTACTAATTTGTAGCTGTAGTATACTATTTCAAAGCAATACGGCTTATTCAATGCACACGTGCACAAGTTCCTACTAGTAGTATTCAAAATTTCTTGTCCAGAAAAAAAAATTAATCTTACAAAAATTAACCACGTGGTTTTTTGATGCAGTGTGTTTATGCCCATTCGGAATGGAGACGCAATCTATCCATGCATTTCATGTGATGTACCTCTCCTCGCACGTGCGCAATATTTGCGAATGTAATATTCGAATTCGAATAAAATAAAAATACAAAGTTGACACTATGAATCTATGATATCGAGTAGTAATTATTAAATAGTATTTACTAAAATCTCAACCTTATTAATTTTTTTGTTTGTGAAGAAAATTATAAATAAAATTGGTAACTTGGAATCCATAAAATATTGGAATATAGTACTAGTTTCTAAAACTTTTAAATTTTGCACTAGTATAATTTATAGAATTATCATTGATGTCATTTATATCCTACTATATTTATATGAGGTGACTGACAAATTGAATTAATAAAAGGATTTAGCATACCATGCATATAATAAAACAAAAGACGATAGGATTGACTTTGAAAAGGCATGAATATAATGGAAATTAACTCACTCAAAATTATTACACAATAGACCACAACACATGAATGTTTGCAACTCACACCAAATATAAAACTGTTATTATCCCAAAAATCGTCAATATTGTTGTGAGGTTAGTTACACAACAAATATTGACGATTTTATAATTAATATGAGTATGAAACTAAAGAGATACACGAGCTAGTACTTTATTGTAGATATGACGTCATCAATATAAATACATGGGCGTACCCAAAGAGAAGGAGAGAGGGACTTAACTGCTAAGCCCTCAATGAAATATTACTTTTTTTCTATTGATTTTTTAAAAATTTAATCAAATTTAATGTAAATTCTAATGTAAAAGCCCCTATAAATTATTTAAATTACTTAAATATGTTAGTTTGTTTTTAAGTGAATTGGTTCAACGAGTTAGTCCAAAACCCGAAAGGTAAGTGACAGGATTAAAAATTTATAACCTAATTAACATATAATTGGAATATGTGAAAGAGACATAGAGTTGTATGAGTGGGTAGAAGAGGGTATTGTTAATACACTGCTTACATACTTGTAACACCGACAAGATAGTGTTTTCATATATTTCAACCCATCCAAAATCGATATCTACTGGTAGCAGTGGCGGAACCAGGAATTTAGAAAAGCCGGGGCTGAAATTTATAAATAGTGCGGCATAACATATCTGTTATCCGTGGAAAAGGCCAACCTTTATCCGGACATATCCAAAATTATCCATTTATATATTTGAAATAAATATTACTATCTCTGTCCAACAAGAATATTCACTCTTTTTTTTAGTCTGTCGCATAAGAATATGCATTTTTCAAGAACCTTTTTCACTCTAATGAGGTGAAACTCATTCTCCACTAACAATAGTTTAGTTATTTTTTCTTTTAACCTCTATTTTACTTAATCAATTGTGCATTAAAACTCGTACCAACTAAAAATGTACTCCCTCTGTCCCATTAGAAATGCAACGTTTTTCTTTTTGGGCTGTCCCACTAAAAATGAAACGTTTCCTAAAATGGAAACATCACTCTCTCTACTTTTTCCTCTCTTACTTTCCTCTCTCTTCATTAGATCACAAAATAACACTACATAAAATCTTGTGCCGGAAACCAAATGTTTCATATTTATTGGGACGGAGGGAGTATATTTTTGTGGAATGGAGGGAGTATTATATTTTTATATTGATACAAATAAATTATAAAGATAATATAAAATAAATTATTAAAATACTAATATATATAAACATAATACTAATAAATTATAAAAACAAGAAATTAATATAGTAGGACTACATATTATTACATAAATACAGCTATTTGAATAGTAATTAAAGATATTTAATTTACCAAATCTTCTTAAGAAATACTTACTAATAAAGATTAAAATATACGTAGTAAAACTTTTGTATACCTGTTTATTACACATAGTATAAGTGTGTCATGCCCCTATAAATCTATATCATGTAGATGAATTAGTTTTATTATACTTAAAAATATTGAATATAAAGAAAAATTGACGGGAATCCCAATAAGACAACATTGTGCATTCTGTACCCCTTCTAACTCTCTCTCTCTCACCAGCCCTCTCTGTACCTATATTCTCCACCGCTTCCAATTTAGAACTCTATATAAAAATGGCGGACAGCACCGGCAAGCCCCCGCTGGAGCGGGGGCTTGGCCTTAGCTGGTTCCGCCAGTGACTGGTAGGATTTTGTAAAGCTTGTCCACATTCATTTCATATCTTTCCACCTTTACGTATTCAACTTTTCAATTTATGAAAAAAAATCTTAATAAAACCATTTCAGATCTATTAACCTAATTAAGGAAAATCTCCTTTTATTTATGGTTAGTTATTTCCAAAATTATAATACAACATTATTTTTAGGCGAAATTTATCTTTTCTCTTATATACATATTCTAACTTCTTTTTATATTGATTTTACCATATGAGCTTACCTATTGAATTTATTACTGATGTTTTTATGAGTGGATAAATTTACTTAAATTGATGTTACCGTATATAAAATTGTACAGTATATGTTACCATTATAAACTAGAATATTCCCAAATTAATACTCAAAATATTAATAACTTCTTCAAGATAATATACTCCCTCTGTCCCATTAGAAATGAAACATTTTCTTTTTTTGTCTGTCCCATAAAAATGAAACGTTTCTAAAAATGAAAACATATTCTCTCTTACTTTATTCTTTTTTCATTAACTCATAAAATAAAATTACATAAAATCATGTGCCGAAAAACAAATGTTGTATATTTAATGGGACGGAGGAAGTATTTCTTTACAACCGAAATGGACCCAGTTTTTAATATTAACAAGTTTAATAAACTAATAAGATAACAAATTTTCAGAAAGACTATAAATTAAGCTACGATCATATCAATATCATAAAATGATATGATCTCCTAAATTACAAATTTAAGTGGGATAAGTAACATATGAATGTATTGTTGTTTTTATCCCTTGAAAATTTAAATCAAAATAATTTTGTGTACTACTTATAAAGTTATACTTTTTCTCTCGGTTCTAACCTTAGAAAGTAATTTGATTCGTAATTTTAAATTCATATGTTTAATGGATTTTGTATACACAAACACAAATTATAATTTATAACTAAAATGAATTCTATAGTACTACAATTTTCAAGACATCTTATTTTCTATCTTTTGTTAGGTATATATTCTTCTTTTGAAAATAGGATTTATCCATATTTATATACTAAGTAATAGTATTTAATTTGTATTGTTTTACTTAAATACAAACTATATTAGTTTATTATTATTGTTGTTGTTATTATGTTTAAGTTAAGGAGTAATTAACTTATTAAGCAAATCTCAATATTATTTTTAAAATATGGATCACAACTATAGTACTCCGTATCTTATAAATTGTTGTTGTTATTGGTCATATTATAATGCTTATAGCACCCTAATCCAAAATCAAGACCAAATCTCCACTCTTAGATTTTAAAATGAGTGAATGAGATTAAATTTTACGAATCTCAATAAATAGTAGACAAAATGGTAATATCGTCATTATGTTATCATATGATAATTTTCGTAAATATTTTTTTATATCAACATAGTGTATTATAAATATCAACAATATGACATAAGAATATCAACACTAGAACAACAAAAAATCAACACATATTTATTGAGATTTTTACATGGTTTTATTGAGATTTTTACATGGTTTTATCAAGATTTTTTATATATTTGTTGATATAAATCTGGTTATCAACATTTACGAAAACTAAAATAAAAAATATCAAATTTCATCATCCGAACGTCGTCGGGACATATGCAATTGAGATCTCGTTGGAATTCTTATAAAATTATCTTTAATTTGATATATTTTTTGCGAAAAAATAATTTAAATCAAGAGAGTTACGTAAATTTAAAGTTTTAAGATGATTTTAATGAGAGAGAATTGACATTAATATCCTCTAATTTTATATAGTATTTTTTTTAATTACAAATATAATTCATTTGACATTATTTCAACCACTAGATCTTCTAATCTAATGGCTAAGATTTAGTCTTAGTTTGAGATTACTAATTAGTTAGCAATTGATCGCTTCCCGTCGTTGTTATTATTTAACTAATTAATAATTTAGTAAGAAAAACTTATTTTAATTATTACTGGTATATGTTAACTGATTAATTGTATTCCCCTAACAACACATCCAGCACTACTTTCTAACAAATAAACGAATCCTAACTACGATTTTCAATTATGTTATCACAAGATACAATATTAGACACATCTAGTTCTAATACATTGAATAACTGGATTAAAGTTACTAGTATTTAATTCTTGTGCATTCACCGATGAAATTAAATTCAAGTTCGTTTAATACCTATTTTAATTAGGTAAATACAATTTACCTCTATTAATTAGCACACCAACAATCAATAAAATACATGCATCGCATATGATTTTGTTAGAAATTCGACACCAATTCTTATTCATCATTAAACACGTATATTATGTGTAACAATAAATAATTTAACAATCATTAGTTAATAGTGAAAGTGCATGAATTTATTTAGTAGAAGGATTTCAAAAGGTCATAGCACACAAATCACAACAATATTTAAAAAACAAAAAACAATATACTTGGCGTGTTGACGGCGACCTTCACAAAATTTTAAAATTCATCCACAAATTAATTAACCACGTTTTTCAAACACGAGCCGCGCTATCTCTATTTCCTGTAGTCGTGTACAAAACATCCTTATACCGCCACGTGCTTTTTAATTTTTAAACACCTTTCACACCATAATTAAAAATAAATAAATAAATAAATAAATAAATAAATAAATAAAAATTCACATAAGGCAACTCCTTTATATATGGAAATTCCCCTTTTTCTCATTACATATAGTAAACCCCTATTTCCTTGAATCCCCAAATTTCCCTCTCTTTTTTTCCCTATTCCCTCCCAAAACCCAAACAAGACGAAGCTTCGAAAAAATCTCTCCAGATGGATTGGATTCGCGGCGAGAAATTGGGGCACGGGAGTTTCGCGACGGTGAGCCTCGCGGCGCCGAGAACCCGCAGTTCTCCGCTGCCTCCATTGCTGGCGGTGAAGTCTTGCGGCTTTTCCCACTCGTCCTCTCTCATCAGAGAGAAACTCATCCTCGACGAACTCAGGGACTGCTCCGAGATAATCTCCTGCTTCGGCGAGAGCGTCTCGTACGAGAACGGCGAGAAATTGCAAAATTTGCTGCTTGAATACGCTCGCGGCGGCTCTCTCGCCGACAAATTGGCCAATTCCGCCGATCGCCGGTTGCCGGAATCTGAAGTCCGGCGATACACGAAAGCATTGCTGAAAGGGCTCGATTACATCCACAAATTGGGGTTTATCCACTGCGATATCAAGCTCCAAAACATTCTGTTATGCGGCGACGGCGGAGAAGTGAAAATCGCCGATTTCGGGCTAGCCAAGCGGAAAGGGGAATTTTCCGGCTTCGAATTGAGGGGAACCCCTTTGTACATGTCCCCGGAGATGGTCGCCGGCGGCGATCAGGGCCCGGCGGCGGATATCTGGGCTGTCGGCTGCGTGATCGTGGAACTTTTATCCGGATCTCCGGCGTGGCGGTGCTCCGATTTGGGGGGATTGCTGATGCGAATCGGCGGCGGCGGCGAGGTGCCGGAGATGCCGTGTGAGTTGTCGGAGGAAGGGAGGGACTTTATTGGGAGGATATTTGTGAGGGATGCGGGGGAGAGATGGACGGCTGAGATGCTGTTAGATCATCCGTTTGTTTGTGATGGAGATTTCGCGGGAGTGAAGGTGAGTGGTGCCACGTCGTCGCCGCGAGGGCCGTTGGATTTCGCGGATTGGGTGACGTGTTCGATTGCGTCGCCGGAATTTTCGACGGGGAATGGGTGTTGGTTTGGTGGTGAGATGGGAAGTGGGGCGGCGGAGAGGCTGCGGGGGCTGGTGTGTGATCGGAGTCCGGATTGGTGTGATTCGCGTGATTGGGTCATGATTAGGTGATGGGATTGGGATCTCAATGTTTAATTAGGAACAGATTTTGTTAAGATTTAATCCTACTTGTATATGATAGACAATAGATTTGGGGTTATGACTTCCAAGATTTTGGAGTGTACAGTTGCAAAACATAATTAAATCAATTCAATTATTGATTTTTCTTTTATCTTGGGATATACTACTAATACTTAATTTAAGTACTACTACTAATTGCCTGGATGCCTTGATGCCGCCAAAGAAAATAATTTTACAAGGGAAGGAATGAGTGGAAGAAGTGGGGAATGAGATTTTATCTTTTTACATGAATGAGTGATACTATTATAATTTCATAATATAAAATTTTAAAAAATCTCAAAACAATATCTTCTTCTTACATAAATAAATTTACAAAATCGGGTACCGACCATAGCCTTTTCCTATTGTCCTTGTGAAAAAAATCAGATTTTCCTTCTAAGCTAGAGCGGCTATATCTATTAATTTATTGTATTTCACAAAAAATATATTCATCTTATTATTAATGAAATTCTTTTTTGGGTATAAGATTTAAGAAAATAATATTTACGAAAAAAGAATAAAGTAAATAAGTAAAGAGCGAATAAAGTAAGAGTAAATAAAGTAAGATAGAATAATTATGTTGCCAAAAAATGACTTACTTTAAATGGGGCGTCCCAAAAAAAAGAACATGAATTGATTATAATGGGACGTAGAGAGTATAAATTTTGTGGATAGAACTGGCAAACCGTGCGAATTTTGGTAGTTATCATGTCAACTCGATATCGACCCAAATCAATAAGGTAAAACTCTAAAGTCTAACCCAACCTAAAATCATCGAGTTCTTATTGGGTCTCAACCCAAGAATTTCGTGCATGTTCGTGCGGATTATCATATCATGCAATAAAATGTCAGCCTTACCATTAATTACACAATTAAAACCTGTTATAACATGATTAAAATTTTATTAGGATTTAAATCTAAAGTTTAATATTTTTAATTAATAAAAACCAATAATTTGTTTTTTTAGCATATAACTATAATCCGACCCTAACCCAACTCGATATTATCGGGTTATAATTGGGTTGAGCCTGTAATGACTTAAACATAAAAATATGCCGGGTTAACTTTATATGTGAGGATGTGAACGATAGAGTTCAATTTATAAAAAAAGGTAGGCACCGATTTAATTAGGATTTGTAGTGCGAGTGCAATCGGGTTGGGCCTACGAGTAGGGAATGGATTAAATCATCCTCGAGCTTCACGTATTTGGACCTCACAATTTTCTACCACATTATTCTCATAATTAAATTACATACTTATATAACCCAATTTAATTTTTGCACTACTTTATTGATGTACGAATACAAAAGATTGATGGATATAAATATATAGGAGTAGTGGCCATCTCCAACTATACTCTAAAAATGAGTTTTGGTGTAGAAATATTTTTCAACCACACTAAACTCAAACTTATTTTTGGTATTTTTTGTGAAACAACATCAAATATGGTGTTACTGCAAAAATTTTGTGAGCCCAAAAATAGTGTAAATTTTGAATTTAGTGTAAATGGTTGGAGTAAAACTACTTTATGGTGTGACGTATACTCAAAAATAGATTTGAGTTTGGTGTAAATGGTTGGAGATGGTCTTAGTATTATCCTATTTTTAATCTTCCCAAAAAACTGTTTATTCATCACCACATATCACGTGTTGCAATCGCAGTATCGCACAAATAAAACGAGTGTATTGGTATTACGGAATTAATATTTTCATTAACTAAAAATTCAAAGCATCTTAATTAACCTAAACAATTAAATATCAAGCTTTTGTGTTACAGACAAGTTAATAATTTATGACTTTAACTATAACGTTTTTCTTTTAATTTATAACTTCAACTTTAACATATTTTTTTAATATCATAAACTTTGCAAGAAAGGATTATGGTACGTAGGTACGTAGCTGATTTTTTAAATACCAAAACTTTGGTTTACTCGAAAACATTAAGTTAATTGCAGAATTAAAGAATGACTTCCGATTTAGTTTGAATTATTGACTGGGCCGGGTTTATTGCATTCGGAATGTTTTGACCTTGAGATATGGACACTCCAGCCAACATAATCTGAGGATTGATGGATGTAGTCTCTTCAGTGCTAATAAAAAAATACTAATGTCAAAAAAAAAGTTTTCACATTCTACTTTTATCAAAAGGTAATATTCAAAATCCATTTAGTACCCAATTGGTGAAATTAAATTGTAGAGATGAATGAAAGAGAAAAGTATAAGAAGAAATAGTCTATTTCTAAGATAAGTTACGTGAAGTTGTTATTTAATATTTTCACACTCAACTGGAAAATTAATAGTTGAAGTTGTCATTAGGTTTTATCATTCTTGATCTTGATAAATGGTGCCCGATAACAAGTGAAACAAGCAAATATACTTTTCATATAGTAAAATGTTTAATATAAGCTGAAATTGCTATATAAATCTCATGATTTACTTCACTTGTAATAGTACTACTTGATTTTGTGATAAAATTTCATCATAGTATCAAAATGAGCGGACAATGTGGATAGGAATTTTGACAGTCTCAGTCAGCAATATATATAATTGACTAAAAAAAAATGACTGACTTAATTGTATATATCTAAAATATAATTTAATCCAATTTCAATCAATTAGTTAGAAAAAACCCAAACTTCTCAATATTCATCTTGAAAGAGATTTTACACGTGGTCCAATATGATGAAGGATGGATATGTTGACAAGTTAAACGAATAAATGTCTATATTGATCTGTTGTGAATTTTTGTTTGGGCCTGTTATGAATCATAATTTTATGATATTCATACGTGTATGAATATGAAGAGATCTAGCTAGGAAGATACAAATTATAATTTGATTTTCATTATGACATTAATCAAGACACCTATATATTATGGACCATATTAACACTACACGTGTGCTTCAGTTCTGCGAATTAAAAAGTTATTCTCTATTCTCCCTTCTAAATTAATCAGCTTCAATTTTGATAAAAAAAAGTTACTATACCTTCATTCTCCCTTTTAAATTAATTAACATAGTTATTCGACGACAATACTTTGAATTTGCCGACAAAATTAGAATAAATTTGATTCCTAAAGTAACGTCTCATCTTGAATGTATAGACTCGATTCAAACGCATCATCCTAGCAAATCCATTTGCCTGCCATTTACCGATTTTAGAATGACTTAACTCCAAAAGATTATTTCTTAGTTAATAGTATTTCATTAGAATCGATAGGTTATTGAGTAATCTTTTTAGTTAATACACTCTAATTAATTTAATAATTTTCGCATTAACTTTACTTCTATGTTGTATAACATTTCCCTAAAAATGAGTCCGTGCATCATATCCCCAAATCGCTCCCTTCCAAATATTCCTTCAAACCTATTCATTTATTTGTTTATATTAATTTGAAAAAATTACCCCACTTGTTTTGTCAAAAAGTATTTCCGTCATAAAAAACCGTAGAAAATAAAGAAAGTCTATAAAAATCAAAGTATTCAGTAACAAATAAAAATCAAAGTATTCAGTAACAAATAAAAATCAAAGCAATCGAGATACTCCAACGCGTTAATACCAATGAAAAAGTTGATAAATGTAATTAGTCCAATTTCAAAAGCACAACCACTCCATATGTATATATGTCTCAACTCCTAATTAAAATCTAAACCTTCAAGCATTTATTTCACAACCCACCAAATTCCTCCCTCTCTCTCTCTCTTAAATTTTAAGATGCAGGGTCCAAATTCTCTGCACACAACACTGTTCTTATTCATAGCCTTCTTCCTCCTGGGCTATTCATCCTGTCTCAAGGTGATGATCTTGCCATGCCAGTTATCATTAAATTGCTATATTTGGATTGAATTTTACATTTTTGAACAGATTGGCGAAACATGTTCAACAAGAAGCAACAACTGCGACACCGGCCTAACATGCGGAACTTGCCCGGCCAATGGCAACACAAGGCCACGGTGCACCCGGATCCACCCGATAATTCCCACCTCCACGGTATAGTAATAGTATGAACACAATACTTTTCAATTTATATTTTTGTTGACAAATAAAATTATTACCTTGAACAGGTAAAAGGGCTGCCGTTTAACAATTACACATGGCTGACTACCCACAATTCGTTTGCTCGGACCGGGTCAAATTCGGGTACCGGGTCGTCTCTTCTAGCTCCGACCAATCAGGAGGATTCCATCACTGATCAGCTCAAGGTAAGGACTAACTACTTTTATTTAGTCATAATTTTAAGTTATTAACACTATAGTACTTGGTCTAAAATATACACATAACCGTGAACCGTCCTAATCCTGCTCTAGTCATTGTAGTTGTCATGTGCCTATCAACTACTCTTGCTACTTTAGTGGTTAGTTGGACTGAATCAATTATGTTACTCCATGTTTTAACAAATTAATGTTAGTTATGACTATAAGTGCATTATTGCTGTTGGGATGATCATAGATTTTTCAAGACTCAATAATTTGAGGTCGTAACTTAGGGAAGATATTGATTCTCATATATCATTGTGTTCATCATCCCTACACTAACTATTTCAATAATATCTATATTACGAAAATAAAATAAAATATTATATTATACACAGTAACTAATGTAGTACGGAGTACTATTTATTTGAAAAATTAGAATTTTAAAAAGTCATATACGCACTCTGCTTATGAATTTATCAACTTTAACAATCAATTTTTATCTAATGAAAGTGACACTGTACTTGACAAGAATAACCATGTATCCTAATCTGGTGAAATGAATTCTTGTTAATAACGAAATTCAACTAAAGAAAAAAATATTAAAAAAATGAAAGTGGCGATATAAAAAGTGGACCACTGTCCGAACAAGTTGGTGCACAGGTTATTTTGGTAGAACATGTCCTCAAAATTATTAGACAGAGGTGGACTCCTACGCATGTAATTGTATGATGCGATCAGATCTAATGGTTAAAAAACAATTTTTAATAGAAATTAATTCATAGTACTATTATATTAGTACTATTATATAGAAATACAAATCATACTTTAGTCTATAATTGGAGTTATGTCTCGGATTTGAGGAAAAAAAATGGTTTGTTGCCATATTATATCTAAATATAATTTCAATTTTTGGATATGTAGAATGGCGTTCGAGGACTTATGCTTGATTTGTACGATTTCAACAACGACATTTGGTTGTGCCACTCCTTCAACGGCCAGTGTTTCAATGTCACAGCATTCGTAAGTACATATACATATATTTGTGGATTTCAACAACCTTGAATAAATTTTGTGGTAATTAATTAATTGATTTATATGCAGCAACCAGCTATCAATGTTTTAAAAGAAATTCAAGTGTTCCTTGAAGGAAACCCCACAGAGATTGTGACCCTCTTCATCGAAGATTACGTGTCGTCGTCTCGAGGCCTCTCCAGAGTGTTCAATGCATCGGGCCTCACCCCGTACTTGTTCCCGCTCTCGCGAATGCCAAGAAATGGCCAAGACTGGCCCACGGTGGATGATATGGCACAGAAGAATCAACGTCTCGTCGTCTTCACCTCTAAGTCATCCAAGGAATCCTCCGAAGGGATCGCCTATGAATGGAACTACGTCGTGGAAAATCAATGTGAGTCGAAAAATATTGCTATCATGAATATTTTCTGGCTCCGCCCCTGTCCTCTTTATGTCCAAAATGCTCTTCCTGATAAAACTTTCTGGCTCCGCCACTGCTAGGAATATATTTCCATTGTTCTCAATTAAAGATATTGTACCCTTACTCTATCGTAAATGAGTATGATGTATGATGTAGATGGAAACGGCGGGCTGAAAGGCAGCGCGTGCCCTAGTCGCTCCGAGTCATCTGGGATGAGCACATTGTCAAGGTCGTTGGTGCTGATGAACTACTTTCCAACTAATCCGAATACATCTGAGGCTTGCGTCGACAACTCTGCGGACTTGATTAGCATGATGAGAACTTGTTATTCTGCTAGCGGCAACCGGTGGCCTAATTTCATTGCAGTTGATTTTTACAAGGTACTAAAACTATTCTCACAATGTTGCTTTTCAAACACAACCAACTGAGTAATGCTAGAAATATTTATGTCCAAAACTTCTTGGCTGCAGAGGAGCGACGGTGGGGGAGCCGCGGAGGCTGTCGACCAAGCAAATGGTCAGCTAACTTGTGGCTGTGGCAACATTGCCTATTGCAAGGTATGCACCCATGTTTCTTGCTTTGTGCCTTGTGTGTGTTGAGAATATCGAATCGGGGGTGCTAGGGGAGGCACCAGCACCATCAACCAATTGTTATTTATATCAATAGTGTTAGCAGTGGATGACACAAAGTTTTAATACAAAATTAATAAAATACAAAAATTAAGGTAAATGTGATTGAAACATTCTTAATTGAGAAAACAAACTATCAGTTTGTTAATGAAAAGTGAGTAATGAGTTAGTATCAATGGGTGCAGGCAAATGCCACATTTGGTACGTGTGATGTGCCAGTGCTTTCGCCTCCGCCTCCATCGCAGTTATCTCCTACGGAGACACGAGAAGGGCCTATCAGTGGTTCTCCGTTTACCAGGCCGTGCCGATCTTGTTTGTTTTTCGTAACACTTTTGACACTTCTTCTTACGCGCCTTTGATTCTACAAACGGGGAGATGTGTTGTTGTATTCGAGATTATTATTGAGAGTGCATTTTCTACATTGTTTTCCAGCCTCTCTTTTAGGATGCTCTGTGTTCTAGTACTAGTGTATTATTGAGCATGTGAATGAATCAATGTATAGCCTGTATAATAATTCTTGTACATTATGAAAGAATTTTGAACATGAAAGGGGAATAAATTTTACATCCAAATTTTTAGGATGTGGCTAAAGCAGAATCAATTTTTTTTGGAGCCAACTTGGAGATTGCCCAATATCCACAATCCGAGTAATTTTGCAAGTCCTCGGTGACATTAGAATAAAAAAGTAGTAACTAACAAAATATTAAAAAAAGGACGATATGGTCAATCCACCACTAGCATCATTTACATAGGTAGATCGATTTTAGGGATTGGTTAGCATAAAAATGATTTGTGTACATGAGAATATTTTGTGAATATGTCAAGGAAAAGTTCAATTTTGGGGTGAGTTTCGTAAAAAAAAGCTGTTCCTTTCCTTTTTTTTTTTTCCTTGCATTATGTAAATAAAAAAAAATGCCAATTAAGTTGGCGGGTTCAAACACACCAATAGCATTGACACTGAAAACTATCAAGTCAGTAGCGTAGTTGAGCTGTGTCTTGAGCAAAAAGAAAGACCTGAGTTTAAATCTTTGGGAAGTAAATGTAAATGTTGGCATCATGACTCAAACCCAGGTTTTCCATTCGCCCTAGGGCATCCACAATAGGATGGACTATACGGCGCCCTAAGCCCCGCCCTATGCATCACCACATCAGCATTTTATCATCCGCCCCTTCTACCTGCAATGGGGCGGACTATAGCTCGCCCTAAGCCCCGCCCTAAGCATTTTATTTATTATTTGAATATTTAAACACTATAAAAATTCATTAATTCTATTTTTTATGTTTGCAAATATATCAATTAGCAAGAATAAAAATATAAAAACACCACAAATTAAAGGCATATCCTATTGTCGGTATTTATTTTTTATATTTTATGCTTGCAAATATGAAAATCGTTGGGGAGATTGAGATGGGGAAGAGAGTGGAGTGAAAAGTGTGAAATGAAGTAAAAAAACTGGTGATATATATAAGAAAATACAAAAAAAATTAAAAACAAAAAAAAAAATGTGTGCATAGCCTAGCCTATAGTCCGCCCCCCTTGCAATGGGGTGGACTCTAGGCCGGACTATGCAAAAATGTGTGCATAGTCCGCGGACTAAGGAGTGGGCTTAGAGCGGGATGCTGCAATGGCGGACTATGTGATGAACGATGCGATGCATCGTCCGTCGCATCGTCCGCCCCATTGTTGATTCTCTGAAACATTGCTTGCCATAATTGATATAGCAAACAATAATAAGTAGATAGAAAAATCGAAAAACGCTAATGGCATTGGCATGTTTAAGCATGCCAATAAAACAATTAAATATTGGCATCAAAACTCTAACTCCTGTCTCTAATTCGTTCTAAAACATTTCTTGCCATTGAGCTGCCATAATTGGTATGTCTAACAACAATAAGTACTCCATATAAAAAATAAAAAGTACTATAACTCGATAAATACTGAGAAATTAATCATAGTCAGAGAACATGGTGTGAAGCAAAAAATACTGTGAAATCAATTATAGTGTGACTGACACCCATCTTGATCAAATAAAACCCCAAACTCAATAAGAACGAATCTCCATAAACCCATTGACATATAATGGGGAAGTGGAAATTAAAATTGGAGCAGTAACATCCACTATTACAAATGAAATATAAAAAAAATTGAGATACTTGAAAATATTTAGCATGACACATTAACACACTATTACTACTAGTATATATTTAATCAAAGAAACATATAGCTAAAGTTATTTTATGAAATCTAAAATAAAAATCTAGAAGATGGTGTAGTGTTTGTCCGAAAAGAAGAAGCTTAGTGTATAAGCCCACGTTTCTATGTAATAGTACTAGTTATTTGGATGTATGGTTGGTGGAAGGCATCGTCATAAATGAAAATGAGACCTCTCTCTCCCTGCCCTTGAGGTTAAAGCAACCCGCCCACACTCCTTTTCAAACCAAACCCAATCCGCTCAACTCTCACATGTCAGATCCACTCCATTCAAAGAGAGAGACAGCATTTGGTCCTCGACCTCGTTTCTCAAATTTACTTTTGGATTGAAGTGCATTTTGCTCAAAGGTGGAGTAATTTATTAATTGCATTATTCAATTGAAAAGTTGTTCAGCTTTTCAAACTTGTGTTGCCAGTTTTCATCCTTTTTTCAATTAGCATTCCGTGAGTGTGTGCAATGTATTTGAAATATCCACTTCCTCCTCTTCGGTAATTTTCATGCTTATTTTACTTCAATTTATCCCCTTGCTTGTTTATTAATCAGAGTGTGCTGTTATTTGTGTTTTTTTGTTCGTTTGTGTTGAAAATGATTCACTAATTGATTTGTGATGTGATCCAACTTTTTGTCTTTTTGAGGAAAATAGTTGGTGAGGACCAGTGATTAGGGCAGATTTTTCAACATGTGATTAATGTAATGCTGTCAGGTATAATAATGTGATCATTTGAATCGATCGTAGCTGGAAAATACTAGCACAATGGATCAAAAGTCATGGCTTTGGAAGAAAAAATCTACTGAGAAGACTTTAGTTGCTGATAAAGCAGGCAACTCTTTGGGCAAAAACGAAGAAGAATTAACTGAGGTCTGTCTTTTACTTACTCAGTTCTTGTTTCTTATTTGTGTTTGATTCCTTCTGGATGATGTTGGCATTGCCATTTTAAGATGATAGTGTTAGTACTTTTGTGACTGGCAGCTTCTTTCTGGAATTCATTAATATCATGTGATTCCCTCTTTTGAATTGGTAACAAAATCTAGAATGGATCTGATGGTGATGATACTTCAACCATAAATCTTTTGTTATTGGCTCTTTTTACCTACATCATAATGATAATCACACTGGAAACTACAACCTTCGAGGCAGTTAATACGTAGTGTAATCAAACCTAAAGAGACTTGTCTTCTACATAATGCTAGTTTTCTAATTAGGCCAAAAGTCACTAGTTTGGTGAGTTTGGCATTCAATTAGAATCTTGTTCTAGGCCATATCAGCGCGAGCTTTTTCGAATGCTGAGGCTTCTCTTTTTTTGCTATTTCTCTAAAGTAACAAGTGATGTATTGCATCGAGCCTAATGCTTTGAGGACAGACACAGGGAAACGTATAACACTCAAATAGCAAGTAGCAAGTGATGTATTGTTTGTCGAAACTCCTGATTCAAGAGTTTTGTTGCCTGAGATGGAACGAAATGAAGATATTGTTTTACAGGTGCAGAAACTTACGAATGAGAAGACATGTCTTGAAAAAGATATCCAGATATTGAATGAAAGGCTTTCATCTTCCCACTCTGATTGTATTGCCAAGGATAATATAGTGAAGAAACAGGTCAAAATTGCAGAGGAGGCTATTTTAGGTGATCTACTGTCCAACAGTATTTTAAATATCTTCTCGTGTCCTTTTTGCATTACACATTTCATTGTGCTGAGTTGGATTTCTGGACTTTGATGCTGATTCTTTCCTTTCGCATCTTTAATTTATTTGTTTAGGCTGGGAGAAGGCAGAGACGGAAGCTATAGGTTTAAAACAAGAACTTGATAGAGTGTTACAGCAGAAAGCTTCTTCTGAAGAAAGAGTGCACCATTTGGACGCAGCACTGAAGGAGTGTATGCATCAACTGCGATTTGTTCGGGAAGAGCAGGAGAGAAGAGTTCATGGTGCATTGACAAAATCATCCGAGGATTTTGAAAAGATACAGATTGCTCTACGTGAACAGATAGTGGAGGCAAGTGAAAAACTTGCCAAACTAGATGCTGAAAATGCACAGCTAAGTAATGCTTTATCAGAGAAGGACAAGGTGATTGAAGACTTGGGAAAATACAGTACTCGATTAGAGGCCGACTTAAATGCCGTTTTGTTAAGATCAGAAACCACTGGAAAAGAAAATGCCTCTCTGAAGTATGAGGTTCATGTTTTGGAAAAGGAGCTTGACATTCGTAATGAGGAGAGAGAATTCAATCGACGAATAGCTGATGTTGCTCAAAAGCATCAGCATGAAAGTGCTATAAAGATTGCAAAATTGGAATCAGAATGTCAAGGGCTGCGTCTGCTTATTCAAAAGAGGTTGCCTGGACCGGCAAGTTTGGCAAAAATGAGGAATGAAGTCAAATCACTTGCTAAGGACCATGCTGAAATGAACCAAAGAAAGTCGAATCTTTCTCTTACTAGTTCAGCGGAATTATCCTCTGAAATGATTCCTGAGGTTTCAAGTGAGAGAATAAATCTGTTGACTGAGCAATTGTATACCATGGTAGAAGAGAACAAGGCTCTTAAAGAAGCCCTTAACAAGAGATCGAGTGAGCTTCAAATTTCTCGGAACACGTATGCTCGTACATCTTCCAAATTTTCACGAGCTGCAGGACTTATTAGAGAACCACTTAAAGGCCAAGTACCTGCAGAACAAGGTAAATACCCATTTTTCGTGCAAGAGCACTCACTAGCTGCTTCATCTGAGGTGGGCAGTTATGACAAATCTAGTTGTGCTGAATCCTGCTCTTCTACTATGATATTGGATCTCGAGGATTTAAAAAATGAGAAACAATTAAGTACACCATCTCATAGCCATATGGCGACTTCAGACATGAATCTCATGGATGACTTTGCTGAGATGGAAAAGTTGGCAGTACTTTCACTCGATGATCCAGCTGGAAGTCCCAAAAGTTCCTCTGAACTAAGTAGAGCAGTTCATGGTAGTCCTGGAATTCCATCCGGTGCTATCTTTTCATCTGAACTCGCCGGGGGCTGTGCGCCAATATGTGATATCCCATCAGAACATGTTAGCCCAAAGAAGGAAACTCGTTCCGGGTGTGTAGCAGGAAATGGAACTCCTGAAAAGGTTGGTGACCTGGTGAAGATGCTTTTGGAGCATAACCATTCATCTCAACGAAATCCTCAAGAATTACTAGAAGAGATTAAATCTGCTTTGGCCCACTATAGTTTAGACTCTACTGTTTTTTGCGGCAGTGCAAATGCTCATCATGCTGAGGCGTTATACAATGGAAGAGGCGATAATGTTCAGGAAAATGAAATTTCAAGTATGGAGAATGGAAATAATATAACTCTATCTGCCAAAGAGGAGAGTGGGCAGAAAGTTGGGCCAAATATCAGCATACCAATACGTAAAATTCTTGAGCTACTTGAAGGAATAAATATACACTCTCAAGATAATGGTACAGATAAGAATTCAGGGAACCCAACAGGATACACAGTTCGAATGTTTCAGTGGAAAACTGATGAGTTTTCTGCCATTCTGCAGCAGTTTGTTGAAACATGCAACGATTTTTTGATTGGAACTGCGAATCTCGAACAGTTTGTCCTCCAGATAGCTTCTAGTTTGGAGTGGATCATGAGCCACTGCTTTTCCCTTCAGGACGTTTCAAGCATGAAGGACGCTATCAGGAATCATTTAGATTGGGATGATTCAGGAAGTGAGAGTGAGGAAGAAACCGAAGCAGTTGGCCTCATGCCTAACAGTACTAATAAAATGGAGGCGCTTGAGCTTCCTTTCAAGGAAGAGGTTAAAATATGGAATGTTGACTGGACAAATAAGGGATCAGCAGAGGCCACAGGTTCAGAAGGCTGTCTTCACTCAGAAACCTCCATGCGTGAGTGCCTCGTTATTCAACCTCAAGAATCTGAAAATGGGAATACGAATCTTCACACTGAAATGGAAGGTAAAGAGCAATCGGAGGGGATATTTGGGAAGGAAAAGATGATAAAAGAAGACCTTGAGGCCCAACTTATGGAAAGTAATCAACAACGAGTAAAAGCCTGCGAAAGGATTTCACTTCTGGAAAATGAGCTGAAAAATAAAAACAACTGTTATAAGGGACTGGAAGAAACATGCCATGAGTTGCAGATACAGCTAAAAAGGTACATGTGTTCGTGATTTTTCATTTGTAAAGTAGTTGGGACTTTTTCTAAATTTATTCGCTTTTCAGTATGACAAGCAAGGAAGTTTCAGATGGCGGAAAACACCAGGAGAAGCAACTCTCACATGTAAGTTATCCCTATTCAATCTGTGGCACCTGATATCCAAAAATTTAGGATGTTGGTCAAGTTTTACATCTTGAGTGACAGTTTTAGATATTACAAAATTGGTCAAGTCCCCAGCACACTTGTGTATGCAATGCTATAACTATTTACGAAGTTATCGAACAATTCCAGGAGAATAGCTGGAAAGGTGAAACCATTACATTAGCTTCATGAAACCATGTTCTTAAGCTGCCGTGCATCATCAATGAGTAAACTAGCTTCCTTGAACATCATCTTTTTCTCTCCAAGAAACATGTTTTAGTTAGATCTTTTAGGCAATGATGGGATGGTCATTTCAAAATATCATGGATATAGGGTGCATTGTCTTTGATGGAAAAGAGTGCAAAACATATATTTGAACCCTTTTTCTACTTATTTCACATATTTTGTCGGGGTAGATTTTTACACCAGATAGGATGGAAAAAGTTTTGAGCGGTCCCTTTTGCCCTCATTTTCATTTCAATTCTTGAGTTGTTGATGTGATAGTAATATTTTTCCATGCTTTCCACCATAGAGAACATGGGATTTATATGTGACGTTGCTTTTATTGTCTCTCCTTCTTTTATGATACATTTGCTACCAGAGAAAACGAGCCTCTAATTGTTTTGACCAGAAAACTTATGCAGCGAAACCGTTTCATGTTCATTGAGCTTAGACATTTGCTTCTAACGATACATTTAGATGTAAATTCACAACACGACTTATCTCATGCATGTTGTAGGATTGGGAGATCACTGCAGCTTCAGAAAAATTAGCTGAGTGCCAAGAAACAATCCTAAATCTCGGGAAGCAATTGAAGGCATTGGCTTCACCTAGTAATGCAGCTCTTTTGGATAAGGTCATATCTGCACCTGCTGGCTCTCCTGTTGCTGCGAAAAATATCTGCCGGCAATCATCCCTACTCAACAAAATGCTGGCTGAGGACAATGATACTCGCGGTGCTTCTCCCTCTCCCAATACTAAAAATGAGAAGCGCAATGGAATTGTAAACTCCGGTCTAAGTACCAATAAGGCCACAGAGTTTTCGGCCAAGTATGCTAATCCAAATGGGATGAATCACGAACAAAAGACTAAAACTGCTGTTGCTCCAATGGACATTGTCCCTCGTAAGAAACATGGTGGCATGAGTTTCTTCAAGAGGTTATTTTGGCGACGTAAGAAAGGTAAAAACAGTAACAACCATATCTCATAAGCTGCAGTGATTCCGTGAAGCCTATATCTGATTTTTCTGTTCCATGATGCACTTCATACATGCCTGTTTTGTCTTCTTCGTTTGATTCTCGGCCGGTGAGTTTGTATGTCTCTCGTGTTGAAAATGCTGACAAATGTTTTGTGCCTTTTTTGTAAATATAGCACGAGAATTTTTTTTTTTGAAAAGGAAATCTATATTTCACCTTTTCAACACTATAGTTAAAGTCCAAGCTTAATGGCTGTCTCTAGGTTTGCTAGGTTTTAATCGGACAGCTGGTTTTGGTTTAGTAACCATAATCGACGTTTCTGGCTCAATCGAATAAACCAGGGCAAAAAACTGTTGAAAACCTTGGAAAAGCTATTGAAAATCGTTCTCCCTATGTGAACATGTTAAATATAAATACCAGCATTTTATTTAACCAGTCGCGATCATTATTGACCAAAAAGGACGTTGTCCCTTAAGGGGATCGATTGTTACAAACTCTGCGTGCAAGTCTTTTGGAATGAGTTCTATTGTCAGCATAGTAAATAATACTAATAGATTTTACATATGTATAGTGATTCTTATGAATTTGAAAATTTAGACCACAAATAAATTGATCACTGTAAAAAAAAACGAGAGTCAAATCGACAAGTCCCGATCCGATTTTACAACAAGTGGATACATTGTATATATATCACTTTAAACTTTTCACCTAGGACAATAATATCCTCAAATGGATGAATGGCTAGAAATGAGGGTGTGCCCACATTTCCTTTCCCTTTCATCCAAACATGGAAAGTCTTCAAAATAAACGTTTGGAGGTGAAAATGAATACCTTTCGTATACAAGGAAAACTGCACAACTGCCTTTATTTATTCTTACTCCATCTTTTCTATCTTCCATTTGGAGAAAGTAAATGAGCATGCAAAGTCATTGTCCCTCCAAATAAAGAATATTGTACTATTACTTGCAAAATAAATTCACTATGCAATGAAGATTTAACTGCATATGATACTATTATGATAAGATTACTAATATCAACAGTCAATTTTGTGAGTGTAACAAATAAACTTCATATTTTCACTAAAGTGTCTTCTCAATGTGAAACATAGCTTTATTTGATTTGATATCATTGTGATTTGTTGTTTCATCTAATTAGAACTCATTAGATGATAAGTCAACTTTATTAACTTAATGATTGATTGTGACAAACGAACACTGATGGTTGATTGAAAAAAACATGATATCTCTCTCCATTCTTCAATTTTTGATTCATTTTCTTTGCATGGTTTACTTTAGTAGTCCGAAAATGATGATTTTTTCCCGACAACTCAAGGATGGTGCTTTATTGATTTTTATGGCCGCATCTCTGGTCAGTTTTTTTTCTTCTTGAAAATATTCTAAAATTTATAAGAATTTTACTAATGTTTCTACGTATGCCACCAATAAACCCAGAATTTTTGGGCAATTATCGATATCATCACTTCATGTGGAAAAAGTTAGTATTGTTAATAAAATTACTCTTATATTAATAAAAAAGTTATACTACTAAATTTATTTATTAATTAGGACTCTCTCCGTCGCATAGAAATGGACTTTGAGAACGACATGAGTTTTAACGTAAAATTAGTAAAGTACGAAAGAGAAAAAAGATAGTATAATTAGATAGTAGGACCCACATAATTTATAGTGTAATGTGTGGTAAAAATATTTCCAAAAAATAAAAGAGTACTAATTCTCCCTTTGTTCCATTAGTGTTGGCCAAACATATTCTTTTTTGGGATGTTTCATGAGAGTTGGCACATATCCTATTTTGATAAAAGTCAATACACTTATCTTTCTTACTTACTTTCACGATCTTACTTTACTTTCTCTTATACTTTACTTTCTCAATCTAACTGCACTTAACTTTTTAAATATGTATTCTTTATAAATCTCTATGCCCATAGAAATGCTTCAACTCTACGGAACGGAGGAAGTACTAATTTTGATTGATGGACTAAAAAGTACTCCCTCCATCCTATAGTCTCGGAGTATTTCTTTTGGATAGGAAGATTACAAAATAAATATTTTAATAAGTAAATGGAGTGAGAATAAAGTATAGAGGGGACATTTTTTTTCAGCGAACTTTGTCAAGGTATCAATTTTGTTCATTAACATTTGAAAGTATCTTCTGAGTACCATGAACTTCGATTTAATATCATTTAAGTCACTTTTTCCCTGTTTCAAACTTATTTTTGGGCGAAAATACTCTCAAAAAGGGCATTTCGGCCTATTTAATATCTCTTCATTATTAAAATATTGAGAGAACATATGTTTTGGTCCACCAAGTTTGCCATAATATCATTTTTGGTCTAAGTAGAGTAGTAGTAATATTTTTTTGCGTTAACTCAAGAATGTTTACTCATCTAATCCCGTGCCACTCAAGAATTTATAGCCTTTTATTTTACATAGGTCATATACATTTAATAATATTTACTCATCTACTAATTAAAAATGCTCCATTCACACCATTGAACTCAAACATTCCAAAGTGGCAACAACTCTTGCCAACTTTTTACCACAGAGGCACAACTCAATATTGCAAAACTGTGGGTAGGATATGAAATTCACCTAGATTCGATTTTAGGAAAAAATAAATGACAATACATTCATTTTTATAATAAATACAATTGTATTAACTTAATGTATGAGACCCTACTATTTATTATTGAAGGAACTGGCAGCGGTAGCGATCGAAAATTTAATCGAACAAATAAATCACATTATAATCAGATATATTTAGCAGATTACTTAGACAAATTCTATTCGCGTAATTCTCACATGTATCATGCTCATAACTTGAATTGATCATGCTTTAAGTATAATTGAAACCTAAAACATGCTTTTCTACGGAGCAGAAATACTCCCTCCGTCCCGCTTTAGCAGTCCCATTGACTTTTCTGCACTCGTTTTGTAAAAATGATAATAAATAGTTAAAGTGGAGAAATAATAAAGTAAAAAAGAGAATAATGTAGATAAGACTCTTCTCTATATTATTCTAATTTTTACTTTATTATTTCTCCATTTTAACTATGTATTACTCCCTCCGTCCCACATTTATAGTCACATTTAGTTAGGGCACGGGTTTAAAGGAATTGGTGGAATGTGTAATTAATGAAGTGAGATGATAGAGTGTGTAATAAATGAAGTGAGATGGAAGAGTGAGATGGTGGAGTGTGTAATAAATGAAGTGAGATGAAAGAGTGTGTAATAAATTAAGTGAGTTGGTTGAAGGTGGGTCCCTTGTTGACTTTTTGGTTTTTTATTTTTCTTTTGGTTTATTTTTGTGTTGATAATGGCATATGGGTGTAATTTTAGTGAATAATGGGGTAAAATTTTATGTCCAAATATGGAAAATTCTAAATGTGACTATAAATGTGGGACGGACTTTTATGGAAAAATGTGACTATAAAACTGGGACGGAGGGAGTATCATTTTTACAAAACGAGTGCAGAAAAGTCAATGGGACTGCTAAAGCGGACGGAGGGAGTAATACCTTATTAATTCTCCAAAGAATTGACGATGGCTAGCGACTTCTCCATGTGACGCTTTTAATACTAGACCGCGGATTTTCTCTCTGGTTTCCGAACTGTACTCCAATATCAGTGTGGGTTGATCTCACCAGAATACTAGGACTTAAATAAAGAAGACAGAAGAAATCATTCTCTAATTAGGAGAAAAATTCGAACTCCTCTAGGAAGAGGGGGACGAAAATTAAGCAAGTAAAAATTGTGATTTCTGTCTCCTTTATTCTCATATTTATATTAAGTTCCTTTTGGGCCCAGACAGAGATCTATGGAAGGTTTTGGATATGGGCTCATCCAATTTGCTTTTTACTAATTAAATTGAACCCACAATTTAATATAAGCTTTAATTGAAATATTACGAGCAGACACTACAGAAGTAATATTGAACTCTCCCCATCCAAATCCGAAATTATAAGTAATTCGGGTTTTCATTTTAACTTTCATTTCCCGCGCTTAAGAGAAAAATATCCATTAATTAATTAATGTCTGCTATGGACTTAATTAATTAATTTATTATTAATTCCAAGAGTGGACGTAGCATGAAATGCTTATTTATTATTATTAGAGTGATCAAACTGCAACTAGCTAGGTTCCGAATAATAAAACTTTATTTCGCGCTCCTCTTGAGGACATTATCAAACGAGACTCACCTTGCACACGATTCAATATAATAGCAATCCTAGCACCGCTAGATATTAATCACCACTACCCAATATATCATGATTATTGGGTTGCGAAAAACCCGCACCATTTGATAAGTCAAAGTAATGCATAATCAATACCGTACGCTCAATGCTAACCTACATTGATTAAGAAACAAATATTTATCAAGACCTCGTCTTTCAGTAGATAGCAAAAAGACACGTCTTGCTGTTAGATCCGTTCAGTGCTTTACCACACCAATGTCATCTTATTTCAGTAAGGCTTAGAAATATGCGGACTGACATTGAAACCTCTCACGATGGATAGTCTAATTTCATCTAGGTCGTGAAATTTTTCTTTTTCTTTGTTTAGGACTGATCGTGTTACCTTAAAGTGAACGTCGCCCACAACCGGTCTACTAAAACAAAGACTTGGACTTTTTGTTAAGTTAACTTATACATTTAAACATGCAATTAACATCCATTAAATGTAAAACATCACAACATTATGACAAAATAATCTGTTTTATTCCTAGGAAAATAAAGTAAGAGTTTTACAGTATTCAATCTCTCGAAACGTGATTTCTAGTATACAAACTCTAATAATTATCCCATTAAAATTGTGATTTCATACAAAAAAGTTTAAGTCAGGCCACAGAAAAATACTCCCTCCGTATCAACTTAATTGTCACTCTTTTTCATTTTGGCCTGTCCCAACTCAGGGGTCACATGGACCTTTGGTGGGGCATTTGCCCCTCCTCTAAAATTTGTACATGTACTAATATTTCTTCAAATTTGCATGTTTGTTGGAATTTCTTCTTAAATGCCCCTTCTCAATTATTCAATGTTTTGCTATACATAATTTTTTGCCCCTCCTCATTTTAATTCCTGGCTCCGCCCCTGTCCCAACTTAATTGTCACACTTCATTTTACTATAAATAGTAAGTAGGTCCAACATCACTAACCCACTCTACTCACATTTTATATAAAACTAATATAAAAAATAGGTCTCACATTCCACTAACTTTTCTAACCAACTTTTCTTTACATTTCTTAATATCAGTGCTCATTTCAAGAGTGACAATTAAGTTGGGACGAAGGGAGTATTACTCTACGAGAATTTATTAGGAGTACTTTTTTTGTCCTCTAAGAATAAAAACTTTTTTCCTTCTTGGTTTGTACCTTAAAAATATAACCTTTTTGTTTTTTTTTTAAAAAAATCTCTCTAATAAGGTGTGACTCATTTTTCACTAGCACATTTTTATGAAAACAAAGTGAGTACTACAATTGCATTATTACTCCCTCCGTCCCAGATAATTCATCCCATCTTGATTGGGCACGAGTTTTAAGAAATGTAATGAAAGTGAGTTGAAAAAGTTAGTGGAATGTGGGTTCTACTTTTATATATTAGTTTTATAATAAAATAAGAGTATGAATGAGTTAGTGGAATATAAGGTTCACCACTAAAAATGATAAAAAGTGAAATGAGATAAATTACGTGGGACATACCGAAATGGAAAAATAAGATAAATTATCTTGAACAGAGGGCGAAATGGAAAAATAAGATAAATTATCTTGAACAGAGGGATTACTTATCGTATGTAAACTCCAAGCGAACCTAGTGATAGTAAACAAGTTTGTTCTTGGTTACTCTATATGTTGATGAGTAATTTAAATTAAAGAAGTGACAATGCAGAATTGCAGTAGAGAGTAGCTAAAGAAAATAGGAATGAAAAGGGGTAGGGTGGGGGGGAGAATCTTGATTGTGGCAGTAGAGCTAGATTCTTTGATTAGCATAGGATCCTTGGAACTCCGCAAAAACAGTGGCTCCTCTCTCTACCGCATTTAGACATACATGTCTTCTCTCTGTCAGTCTATGTATGCAATCAATACATGTTTATTAAACTTTGTGTCTCAATTAATGACATCAAAATTTTACATCTATCCAAAGATCTAAATCAGATTATATTTACATGTCACAAATACGTACGTACTACTAGTATTAAACTTTGTGGCATATTTAATGACTTACTATCAAAGCTTACAATTCATACACTAGAGATGAATCGAAATGTACTATTACTTCCATCCCATCAAAATAGATCATCTTTCTTTTTTTATTTGTCCAAATTAAAATGTTCATTTTCTACTTTTGAATTTAATTCAATCTCTCATTTCTTCTTTTCAAAATATTCAACTAGCATCTTTTTTCCTCATTATTGTAATTCACTTATTATATATAAATTCATGTGTCACTTAAGTATGGCCATTTTAAGTGAAATAGAAAGAGTGTTTAAATATAACTAGAAATTTTCATCCCTTTCTACGTAAGTTTCTTATAATGCTCCCTTCATCCTCTAAAAACTTTCTATTTTAGAAAATTTTGTTCTCTCTAATTAAATGTGATCCAATTTCCACTAACACTCTTTTCTTTACATCTCTCTTATTTTTTCAATTTTATATTAAAACTCGTATATTTCAAAAGTTTCTATTTTTGGATACGGAAAGAGTACTTTTTGGGTTAAAATAATAAAATATTAAGTTACTCCTCATTTAAACTGATAAGAAAATGCCTTTTAATTTTCTTTACAATTAACTCCTCAATCAATACTATCGAAATTTGATCAAAATAATTAATCAATTACTAAAATCATTTAACAGAAAACTAACTTAATTAAACAATTACTAAAATCATTACTAACTTAATTAAATGTAGAGATGTGATCTGTTGCTAATTACTAACTATGTCAACAGTCTATTGTTATAGATGTCAACACGAACTATTGTATATGTCAACTAAGTTTTATTGGCATACAAATATCTTCGTGTTGACATTTAAGTTTTTGGAAAGATAATTACATTGTGCATTTAAACTCGAATTTAGTTAATATATACTCCCTTCGTCCCACATAATTTTACACACTTTGACCCGACACAGATTTTAAGAAATGTAATTGGAAGTGAGTTGAAATAGTTGGTGGGATGTGGGTCCTACTTTTAAAGTATTAGTTTTATAATAAAATGTGAGTAAGAATAAGTTAGTGGAATATGAGGTCCACTACAAAAAATAGTAAAAGTGAAATGGGTAAAATTATGTGGGACGACCCAAAATGAAATACTGGATAAAATTATATGGGACGAAGGGAGTAAATGACTTCGTATTAACATCTACAATATAGGCTGTTGACATAGTTTTTTGAAAAGATAAATACATTGTCCATATAAACCCTCAAGTGAATCAAGTGAAGTTATTTACCTATATAAAGTTATTATTTATCTCGTGACACTATAAAATGTGAATGGACGGAGGGAGTAATAACTAAAAGTACTAAAACAATAAATTCTTAGTTTTAAGGTAATCCAAAATCTCAAATCTCTCGATTTTATTGACTTAAATTATTAATTACTCTCGATACTCGTATGTGTGAAGCGACACTAGTGTTTCGTTTGATCGAAGGCTACAGTTGTCATTAAACAAAAAATGAAATATCATACTATATTTTGTTTTTATTGATTGTGGGGTTAGGGTTCATGATAAAGTTTCTCTCCAGTACATCTCTATTCACCAACAGCGAATGTATTTTATTGATTTATTGATAAATCTCTATTCACCAACAACGAAGATATTTTATTGATTTATTGATAAATTTGTGAAATGAGTTGGCCCGACTAAGCCTAGTTGATTAATTAGCTCTAGAAAGAGCTTTTTTTTTGTCTTGAAAGAAAGGAAATTATAACAACACATCAAATTAATGACTATAATATTTATTAGTACTTAAACTTTTTTTGATTTATTGATAAATCTATATTCACCGACAACGAAGGTATTTTATTGATTTATTGATAAATTTGTGAAATGAGTTGGCCCGACTAAGCCTAGTTGATTAATTAGCTCTAGAAAGTTTTTTTTTTTTCTTGAAAGAAAGGAAATTATAACAATACATCAAATTAATGACTATAATATTTATTAGTACTTAAACTTTTTTTTTTAGTTGATCATATGTGTATCGAATTCGCCTTTAGATGAATCCGACTAATCTTATTTGACCGAGATTGTGGATTAAGACTGAAAGTCTCATAGCGAGTGACGAAGTTTGAACCTATGACCTCAAGATCACCGCAGCTTCCAAATGTGCTGCAACCCATTGGTACTAGTAGTACTTTAACTTGTGAAGCGAGTTAGGCACGACTCAGCCTAGTAGTATTAGCTCTAGAAAGAGCTTTTTTTTTTGTCTTGAAAGAAATTAAAGGAAATTATAACATCACATCAAATTATGACTTTAAACTTTACTTTTAACTTTAAAACCTTGCCAATGAGCTATAAAAATCACTGAAAATATATTTACTTTTATCAAGTAAAAAGATGAGTCAGGCCTCCTCGGGCTTAGTTCGGGCTCGCGTGAGCGACCCGGCCCAACCCACTTGACAAATACTCCTATATTAATACGTGTAAGAATATATATTAATGATTTATTTTAGAATAAGGAACATAACATCTAATATCTTGATAATACGAAAGAAAAAATAAAGTAAAGTACTGAATTTGACCATTCATAATCTTTTCTTAAAACAAATCTTTTTATATCGCATCTGCACACGTACCATAACTATCGCTTGTTATCTGGGATTTTGGTTCCTAAACCAAAACCATTAACAACAACTTAACCAATAAAGACGAAGACACGACATCAACAATTGATATCAAAATATCAATTTTAGGTAGAAAAAAGATGATAACGGAAATAAATGAAAAGGCCTTCTTTCTTATAAGGAAAGAGAATATACAATGTAATGTGAAAGCATTGGACCACCTGAGGTGACTTGTGGATCGATCAAAACCTTAATTAACAAGCCATTTCCTATTTTTATAAACATGGCTACTTGTCAACTAGCCTTATGTGACAGTAAAAAATAAATTGAAAATACGAAAGCAAATAGTAGTATTTAATTTATTAGAATAAAATAAAGTGGGCATTATTCTTGACCTTATGCCCCTCAAATTATCTATCTTAATTTATAATTAATCGAGGTACTTCTTCTCAAATCTTCTGCGCACGACAAGGTGGTGTTAAAAAATAATTGTGGGAATAAAGTATTAGCAATATGACTAAATATAGAAGGTAATCACTAGATAATATAATCGACGATGACGTCGCAGGTGACGAAATTTGCACTAATATTTTAATGTTTTGTACCCAACTTATATTATAAAATTGAGTGGGGATAGCCAATGCTGCATATCTGGATTCAATATAGTTTAATTAGTACTATATGATAGTTGTGATTAATTAATAAATATTTGTTTCCTAAATATTCTCGTAAAGAGTAAAAGATAAACCTCGTAGAGAAATTTGTTTGTCGTGGATGCTTTGGATGAATTAGGTTTCTTTCTTACCTTTGTGCGAGGTGATCATTTTTAGATATTTTAATATTATATTCTCATTAAACCAAACACCCATAGTCTATATCAATGTCATCATAAACGAGTCTTATTTTACAAAATATCATTAAACTAATTCATCAATAATTACTACTAAAAGTGTATAGATATACTCCGTGCTTACTAATTTTATTTTAAATAATGGAGTACTTAGTTTAGTGATTTGGTATAATGAAAAGATTAGACTAAAACCTCATTCTAAAATGAGAACTACATAATGAATTTTATTTAAAACATGATGAATTCGCTTTCAAAGTTGAAAAATTCAAAAAATTGAATTTTTCGTTTCCCATGAACTTCATACGCATTCATACAAAGTGATAAGTTCATTGTGGAGTCACATATGATTTAATCGCTTTAGTATAAAATTGATACTACATATATATGCCTCATATATCTCATACTCCTACTTGCTAATAATCACTATGCATATAGTATTTTTAAAAATCTTTAACAAAATATATCCATTTTCTCATATAATTTTATTATTTGAATTAATATTTTTGTGTGCATTTAACCTACGATCCTCCGAGTAGCTATAAAATTTATATTATTCAACTCACACACCCATCATTATTTACAAATAGAACAAGACATAATTAAAACATAATCTTCGATATAATGCTTATCCGTCCGTCATTAAATATCTCATTTTGCTATTTCAGATGCATGACATTAGTATATTGAATAAGTAGGTCTAGCATTCATCTAACTTTTTATACACCGACTCATGTTCTTCTGTATTACTAAAAACCCGTGTAGATCTCGAACTTGACAATTCATGGTGGACGGAGGGAGTAATAATCCAAAGATGTGTGTGTGTGGGCGTGGTTTTTATGTTGTTGTGGGGGTGGGTGTAGTCCTTTGAAGCTCGAGTAGAGTTAGGTTAAGTCCCTCTCACCATTATAGCAATTGTCTGTCTGAATTGCTTTTGCTCATGAGAACTGATTCGAAGGACACCAACGATGTTGACAATTCACCACCAATCTGATATTTCCCATAACACCACGATTCCTCTCCCTACTTTATTTATTTATTTATTTTTTGCATTTATTTTAGGTAGGGTTTAATACTATAAAGAAAAAGTAAAAGCGCTTTAAATATCAGCTTTTAATTAAGCCGTGTTGGTTGATAAAAGCATGTATTGCTGTTGTGTGCCAAATTTTAAAATATTAAAATATCTTCTTTAGGTGAATATTTACCTCTTCAAATATCTCCCCTCTTTAGGAATCCCCCGCCCACTGATTCACACTACTTCTAATAGTGTCACCTTAAATTACTAATTTCACAATTTCCTTCATAATTTATAAAATCTAAACTAGCTGCTACCTTTGCACATGGAATCCAAACAAACAACCTTGTGCCATATCTAACAATATAGTACTATATCGGTGACATTTAGTTCATTAGACAATCTATCAGCGACACACAACTTTATCTAAGATTAAATTAATTAGTTGCAATAACGAGAAATTGTGTAAATTTGGCAATGTAGAAACAAACCGAAAGACTAACTGAACAAGAGATGACAAAATTAAAACGAGTAAACATGAGAACCGAATGCCTCGTTATATACTAAATGGCGGTAAAAAAAGGAGAGTTATTCAATATGTAATAAAATAAAGGGGGAAAGAGGATGAAAGCAAGAATCTTTTCAGACTTACAGAAAAATGGAGATATTCTTTTTCCATTCCCTTAGGCTGAATCACAAGTGAAGAAAAAATGTGACATCACAGCAGCCAGATGAAGATGAACTAAGATGGTCTCATGAGAGGATACATCCCATTTTTCTGAATCCAATTTTGAGGTCTAAACGTCTGCGCAGATGGGAATCCTGATGATGCTGCAGCAGTAGCAAACATTTGAGCTTGATTCATTTGCCATTGCTGTTCATTCCTCGATACTGACACCTCTCCTCCTGCGTTCCTCCCGCCCTCCACGGCCGCGCCCCCACCCGAGAACTGCACCAATTTTTATTAGTACTAATTCACATTGTAAACAAAATTAATTAATTTTCAGCATTACATGGTAGTTTTGCGAGGCGTATAATGGCCTATTGAAAACTTGATGGTGGCTGTAGCGAGGGGCTTCGCTGCTGATCCTGAACGACTCGGGAGAATGCAGGTGCGCTTGGCTTAGAAGCTGCAAGGTTTCGGTCTCGTTATATCCATCTCTTCTCTGAGAAATTAACAATGCTCACTCAATGTTTATAATTAAAGTAAAGATTTTGAAGTAATACTTAATGTGTTTATTATATGTATATATTTACCTCGGGCCTTAACGAATGTTGTTGCTGCTGCTGCTGGTGCTCGCGAAATCCGGCTTGTGGAGAAGCAGAATTCCCTAAGCTCAAGTCAAGATTGTGATCTGCTGCATTGTTGGAAGATTCTAATACACAGAAACAAGAAATGTTTATTTAGGTTGTTGCAAGAAATTATTGCAAGACAATTTCTCCATCGGTCACACTTAATACCTGCTGATTTTAGTTCATCATCATAAATGCTGGGGTCGAAATTGGTAACAGCCTCCTTCCCATTACATTTGATGGCGGCTTTATCATAAGCCCTAGTACAAGGAAAAAAATAATGCACGTCTTCAACCATCTTTAAAAATCGCAATTAATTTCCGACGACTTTTAGGTATTATTTGACTCCATAAAACCTACCTTGCAGCTTCGACTTCAGTATCGAAGAGGCCCAAATAAACGTACCTGTCACGGTAAGATCAAACACAAATTAGGCGCACTGTAAAGACCGGATTTAATCGAAATTAAAAATTGAGGAAAATGGTACTTTTTGCCTAAAAATTGGCCCATCCTAGCTTCCCATCTACCACATTTGTGCAATGTGACACCTCTATATTTTGAACTCCCTCTTGGAAAACCAGTACTTTGCCGACGCAGTACGTGCACAAATTCTTCCTTTGTTAGATTGCTCATCTGTTCAAAAATGAAGCATACAATAAAGTGGTATGTCACATTTATTAGTACTAAATAAATTAACTTCATTTGATAAACATATACAATAAGGACTCATGTCAGTGTGAAAAAAAGTGTCAAGATAAGGAATCAAACTGTAGAAGATAAGAGGTGTAATAAAACAACTCCTTCTCTCTCTACAAGTGACCTACCTGTTTTAAGTCGTCTTCATAATCCTCTATGCTAAAGTTGATGTCTGCTTCAACTCCTCGGAATTTAATGGCTGCTCTATCGTATGCGCTGTGTGTATACATATATAAATATATACATTCATTTTTAATCGAAAAAAATTTAAATTTTTTAGAGTGGTGGGAAGCTTACCGGGCAGCGGCATGGGCTGTATCGAATCCACCTATACATACAACATTTTTCAAAAAAAAAGTTAAAATTAAAATTAAAATTCCATCCAATTTCCACCGATCAATAAATCACAAAATCAAACAAAATCAAGAATTGCAATGCGGTTGTAATTAAACGATAAAAGAATCACAACCCACCTAAATAAACCTGCTTTCCACAATCCCTGATTCCAAAAATAAAAAAAATTAATCATATTTAGAAAATTGAGAAAAATTTATGTTATGTTAATAGATGGTATATATATATATGTACCATATGTGAGACTCCCAACGGCCAGTCCGCCGGTAGAACGTGACGCCGCGGTATTGCGAGCTCCGCGAGCGGGGCCCACGGCGGCTCTTCTTCAGCGGCTGCGCCACCTCCGCCGCCGCCTTGCCGAAGGCGGCGGCGTGGGGCTCCGACTGGCAGAATTTCACCCCGACCCAGTGGGCTCGGGGGAAGCCGGCGCCGCCTGACGCGGCGGCGGCGGCTTCGGAGTCGTCGACGGGGAAAAACTGCCTTGTGACGAGGGCGGCATCCTCGTCGTCGACGGAGAAGCCGAAAATCTTGCTGCTCCGCTTGCGGAAGGCGCCGCCTCTGTCGGCGTCGTCGTCCTCCTCGGAGAGGTCCTCCACCACGACCGCCGAGGAGCTGGAATTGGACATGGATCCGACCCGTTTCCCCTTGTCGTCGGAGCAGCCCTCCGATTCGTCGTCCCTCCGCTGATCCGGCGAATCGTTGAGATCCCACATTTTTAATTGAATTTCCCAATTGAACTGTGATCACAGCACAGTCTAATCAAGAAAGTTTTGCGGGGCTCACTTACTTTCTCTCTCTAAACTAAAAAAATAAGACTACATCCATGGGAGAAGTGAATGCTGTCTCGTGATACAACATGAAGAAGCTAGGACAATATAGGGTTGAAAAAATGAAAAAAAAAATGAAAAAAACGTTGTTGGTTGCAAAAAAATGTTGGGTGTAATTCCCACTTCCAACTGTAGAAATAGATCTCTATACTACATATCCTCACTTCTTCTTCCTCTTCCTCTTCCCTAGCTAGCTACCCAATACTGCATAGACGAGGCCAGTTTTTCAAGGCTTGGCCGAAAGCAGTTTACTTTCTCTCTCTAGACTTGATTCGTTCATTTAGATATATAGGCAACTTGGCTTCTCTTTTGAGGTTTCAAATAAAGAATGGGACTAAGTATAATATAGAGAGGGGGGGCTAAGCCTAGAGTGGGGAGAACTACTACTTTTTTCTTTTTTTTTGGTTTTTTGTAATATCTTTGTTAATTATTTTTGGTGGCTATGTTGTTCAATCAAAGTCATAAATACTTGAGGGATGGTTTTCTAAAACTCTTTCTATTTATATATGTCTGCTGTGGGTGTTCCATTTAACCATTCTCTTTTCTTTAAACTCTATTTCTGTATCTATTCTGTGTATCTATACATTTGTACGCCCTTTATTACTACTATCTAGCTTTAACTCTGACCCTCAAATCTATCTCTCTCTCCCCCTCTTTCTCTCTCTCTCTCTGCCCCTGTCTTTTACCCCATTGGTTCTTCTCTTTTTTAACATTGCAACATTAATTTTATTTTTTTATTTATAAAAATTAATTAAAAAAAAAGGAAATTAAAGAACCATCTCTTTCTTACGCAACTTTCCGACGTTAACCAAATCGAAAAGCAATTCCCCTCAACACACTCTCTCTCTCTATATTGCCCACTAATGGAAATAGACAGCACCAACACAAGATGGATGACATATTACTCAATTACCTTTATTAGCTACACTAATTATCATTTCATTTTCATTCATTCAATCCCACGTCACCCCACCCCACCTCTTACATTCGTGTTTTTTTGTTTACCTCATTTCAACCAAGTTAAAAATTTACCCAACTTCAATTACCCTCCAATTACTCAATTGGGTTTTGTTATAACGAAACCACCAGAGTCAAATTCAAATATAACCTTTTCTGACACAACTCTTTTTAACCCTTGGAAAAAGCTCAAAAATCACAATTACCCAATACCGCATCTCATTTTACCTAGATTACACCAAAATTATAGTCTAATAATCTCCCTTCTTATAAAAATCGACAATCTTTAACATTTTGACATGTTTCATATTAACTTCTACTAATATTGCGTTCTCCCTTGTGAAATAAAATTAATAATACTCCAAATCATTTTTTATATTTCTTGCATATTTTAATAATTGTGCATTAAATGAATTATTTTTATGAGACCGTTAGTATTACTTCCTTTTTCCTACTATACTACTGCATTCGTTTTTTAAAAATAAAAACTTTTGAAATAATATGTATTTTAATGAATAATTAGTAAATTAGTACTAAAAATAGTATTAATGAGTTGTGGGTCCAAAGGTTAGAAAGTTTCTATTGTTAGTGATAGTCCAAAATGAAAACAGTTTTTGTTTTTAGTGGACGGAGGTAATGTAAATGTGTCATTTCTTTTTAATAACATAACAATTTTATTTTCTATTACTTTATTATCTATTTCACTTTATTTTTCTTTATTTAACTCATTAAATATTTTTTTTTTAAATGCTAAAAAAATTTCTCACATAAGGTGAGACCAGTGATTAGTTATAATACATCTTAAACACCTAGAAATAACAATATGTTCAAATTTATCCCAACATTTTCTTTAAAACTTTTACCAAATCTACAACATCATTAAATTTCTGACTCATATTTAGTGACATAGCAAGCCGTAAAGAAACTATAAATGATAGGAGTATGTAAAATAGTAGTAGTATAACCTAATTTTTCAAAAAGCAATGACGATTTTATAAGCTAAAATACTCTTATGACAGATTAATACCACAATTATAATTTATAGGGCTGATTTTTTAATATTTTTTTTACAAAATAACAACTTAGATTATATATTTATGCAGATTACATTTAGTTATTTTTAACAAATAATCAACATATAAGGTTTGCCTCGTCACTCGTCAGTCAAAGGTAATGTGATTCCAACAAATTAATTCGGTGAATTGGGCCATGAATTGAGATTTTCGGGAAGAAATTGGGTTATTAATTTGTATTTATAGGTTAAAACTGTTCCATTTGTGAAATTGTGCTTGATTTTTTTGTTCGAATTGTTTAATTTGTGTACCATTTGTAGAAATGTACTCCGTGTGATTTATGGAATTGTTTTGGATTAGTATGATCTATTATCTGATTTATTGAGTAATTGTATTCGAACTCAAGTGCATGCATTATTTGTACTATATATGTTTTGGGTGCATTTTAATTTGTGTGGTTGTTTGGATTAAAACGACTTTCATTTGCTTTCTACTATTGGATCTATAGATTATAGTGGGCGTCATGTAACGAAGCGAGGGGCGGGAAGTGCTGTCGTGCGCCCTTTTATCTGATCGAGATGCTTTATGAGGCTCACTCGATGATCGAGGAGCGATTAAGCTTCAATTTCGATCGTTTTTTATTTTGCTTATTTTATTTGAAGATTTCAAAATTTTAAATGAAAAATATCTACCACATTTCAGTAAATCTGTTACCCAATGAATTTTTAACACCCCATTTCATTAGTATTTTTAATCCCCTAAATATCATCTTTTCTCACATGTGATGTAAATACCCATTTCACCTCAATTTTCTCCCTAAATATATCATATTGGTGACGAAAAAGAAGATGTTTGTGGGACTCCAAAGTATTTGGGTTTGTAGTTATATAGAGGTTTTTTTTTATTTATTTATTTTTATTTTACTTTTTCACTCCTACTTTTTTACTTTTTTAGGATTCTAATTATGTTAAACATAGTTTATAAGTTTTTAATTATGTAAATTATAAATTTTAATGAGTATATTTTATAATGCAATTTATAAAACTCAATGAATTTCGTATTTAGTTAGATCATAAATTTAATTGATTAGAATATACATATGACATTAAATTAAATAATAAAATAATTAGAAATTGAAGAGTGTGAACCATAAATAATTAAGGAAATTAATGGTGTGTCACAAGTTTTGTTTTTTAAGTAAATGTGTAGTGTAAAATGAGGTCGATGAAATTTAGGAAATGTGCGTTTTTCTACTTTGAATTGTCCACTGAATTTAGTTTTATTTATTTATGAAAAATAAAAAGTTTCTCTCTAATGAGATGAGTTTAATTTTCTATTAGCAATACTTGACCCATTTTTTCTCTATCTTTTGTGGAGAAGATAATGACTGTAAATACTAATTTTAATCTCGAGTTTTTACCTTATGATGATATCCTAACATGATTTCCAAACTGGGCTAAACATCCACCTCACGTCAATTAAGTTTAAAAAATAAATAAATAGTTGAAGAGTGTAGATTATCAAAATCATACGCATGTCCACATTAGGTATTTCACGATGAATGATTACAAAACCCAAGCACACCACACGAAAAACATTAAAACTCGAGGCTTTCCATTTCGGTAGTATTGTGGTTGTCAATTTACTTAATATGAAAACACATTATTATTATAGCGAAAACTACGCGTAGTAATTGCAATTCCGACAGAGGTAAATAGGGAGAGTGGGGAGGGGCAGTTTGGGAAAGATGGTTAGAGGGGTTTGGTCTCAGAAAAGGAAAATGGAAGAATAGCAGTAAATGGAAAAACTTTCCAGAAAAGTCCAATCCAAGAGTACGGGAAGAGGGCCACCATTTCCCTCTTTTGTTTCTCTCAGCGACCAATGCCTATCTCACTATCGTACCTCGTATTTATGTATCAACCACTCGCGCCCCCTCCGCGCGTCTACTCCCTCTTCACTCTTTTGCCCTTGTATCTTTTGGCCACTCCACTTTTATTTTTCGTGTTTATACTCGTTTTTATTGTTATGTTTTATCGTAAAATTAATATGTTTTGGGGTTATGGAATTTTGAGCTATTTTATGGGGTGCCCATTTATTCAGGCGACTTGAAAGTGAGAAAAAGAACCATTTGAAACTTTCTGAAAATGTTGAGTTCTTCATTTTGTTGTCCTTACATTATGGTTTTCTTTTCTGCATATGTTTTTTGGTAGTTTGGTTTTAAGACGTTGTCGGTGTTGTTTCTGTCCAAATATTTTTGCTTCTGCTCCATAAATTAAAAATTTTGCACCTAAACTCGCAGTCATTTGATGTAGTAATATATAAGTGAATAAATGAGTACTTATGCGTGATGTTTTTTTTACTTTGGGATATAATAGTTCTTTCTCATTTGTCCCATAAAAATAAAGATTTCAGGAGAAATTAAAAGAAAAAAAATTATTATTAGTAGAGAGTTGAAACTTTTTAACTCATAAAAGAGAAACTTACTAAATATACAAATGGCCTAATTTTGTGCAAGGGACGATCCAAAATAGAATAAGGAAATTATTTTTTATGAGACTACTGAAGTGTAGTTTTCAAAATTGGTTTTCTATAAAATTACTGAACATACTATGTTTAACATCTTCTTGTTGTTTCAAAAATATTGTGCAGATTAAGGTGACGACTTTAACATTTCGAACCTTAAGTAAAATTAGGCCAACCTAGAAATCTAGGCCCGCTATGTTTATTGATTTTATTACTTCCTCAATCCGCCATTGAAATTTCGGTTTACAATTTTAGTATATACACACTAGGGAGTCCGGTATACTTTACTATTAATAGTAGGTGGACCATACATTCTAGTCATTATATTACTATCTCTGTTCGTAAAAAGTATGAACATTTGGTTCGACACATGTTTTAATGTGTAATTAATAAAGTAAGAGAGATAGAAAGAAAAAGTTTTTAACGTATTATTAGTGGAAAATGTGTTCCACCTCATTAGAAAGAAAGGAATTCCAAAATTAGAAAGTTCATAGAGTACTAGTACTTTTTAGGGACGGAGTAAAATGAAAAGAATTTATACTTTTCAGGGAATGATGGAATATAAGATTATATCTTATGATTAAATATGTTATATTCATGAGATTGAATCTCACAACTTAATTTTAGATAAATAATTCTATGATAATAAGTACTCCATCCGTTTCACCATAGTTGAGTCATTTTACCATTTTGGGAAGTTTTTTTATAGTTGAGTTATTTCCATATTTGGTAACTTTTTTCTCTTTCTTACTTTATTCTATCTACTTTATTCACTTTATACTTTATTCTTTCTACCATTTCCTCTCTCTTACTTTTTTATCTAATTATTTAACACACCCAACATTCATTTCTAAAACTCCGTGCCCAAAAGTTCTGCCTTAACTATAGCGAAACGGAAGGAGTAATAGTACTTCCTCCAACTAAAATAATCTCGCAACCTAATTCTAGATGAATAACCATATAAAAATGAGTCATAAGAATCGAACAACACCTTTGTGAACAATTTATCCAACAGAGTACTCCCTAAACTCTATGTAAACAAACAAAATAATTTTCTAAGAGCATCCGCAATGGTCGGCTAGCTAATATTGAACCAGAAAATGATCAGAAGAAGAAGAAGATGAAACAGTGCAATGAAACATTGCTACTGTTGGGAGATGAAACCGAAAATAACCGAATTTCAAAGGTTTCCAAAATTGCAATTTAGTCCTTCGACTTTCGGAAATTATATTTTCGGATGAATTTCCGATACAGCTCGACCCCAGCCAGGGGCTCTGCCCCTTGGACCCCGCTACCCGGGGGCGCTGTCCCCGGACCCCCGTTCATCTATCTAGGAGCTTCGCTCCTAATATTATAACGAATTCAAATAAGCGTGCACTCCGCACCTCCATACTTAAATGATGTATCATTATAACAATAACCGATCATTCAAGTTAATCCAATTACACTAAAATATCTAACACTTTCGAGGAGAAAACCATGTGTTGAAATGCTTTACTACATTGCTTAAGCAATATTATAATCCTCGCTTCGAGGATCTATCTACTTGCCCCCAGGCCCCTGTCGCGGGGGCCCATCGCCCCAGGTTCCCCGTCTCGGGGACCGACCCCAGCTCGACATAGCTTTTAAGTAGGCTTTTATATTAAAGGCTTTCAGCTTCCTGATTTAACGTTAAAACCTTTGGAAACTTTAAGCCAATAAAAGCCAAAGTAGAGGGTTGTCATCGTTACAAAGTAACGTGACAAAGTAGAAGAAGAAGAAGACTAGTAAAAGACCAAGTTATAATAGCTTTTTGTATTTGTATACTAGAAGATTATGAGACTTAAAATAGGCTAGTTTATAAAACCAACTTGGGGCTTTAACTAAACTAGACTTTCACTATTTGTGCTGAA